>NW_022589771.1:4815569-4835104 GCF_004348235.1 Phoca vitulina | reverse complement strand
CCGCACTGGAGGGGGCGGGGGCGGGGGTGGAGAGGGGGTGAGGTCTGGGGGGGGCGGCGCTCGTGGGGCGTCTGACGCCGTCCAGGCCGAAGGGCCGAGCAGTGCGCCCCCGCGCAGCGTCCCTTCTCTGCTGCCCGGAGCGTGAGTGTCCTTTGCCCCGTTTTGTTTTCTCCTGCATGGACCCGCGCCATAGATTCGTGCTTCTCGAAGGAGGGGCCAGCAGCATTGGCTTCCCCTGGAAGCTTGTAAGAACTGCAGGGTCTAGGGCCACCCTCAGACCACTGAATCAGTCTGCATTTTCAGGGGATTCTCCAGGCACTTTGTGAAAGCTTATTTTTCCGATAAGGGAGGCAGTAGCACTGTGACCCGCCTTCCCAGGACCTTTCCCAAAGGGCTTCTGGAACTGTGCGCAATCTGTTCTTTCCACCAGTTCTCAAATTGCAACCCAGGCCGCTTCATTCCTCCTCTGCCTGCGACTGCGCTCAGTATTTCATACTATAGAAAGTGGGATGCTTGCTTGGGCAGCCCATATATAGTGTAGGAAGTGGAGAGACCCCCACACGATGTCTCTACTAAAAATGCCATCCCTTGGCTGTGGAGCATCCATGCCATATTAACCCTGTCAGATACGCGAGATCAATTTCTTTACACACCATCTCCAGTAGAGCAAGAATCAGTCAAACAGGAAGTGAAGGCTCAGAGAAGTGGACTCCTTTGCCCCAAAGCACACAGCTAGTGAGAAATGGCGACTCCTTTCCATGTTTTCACGAGCCATCCTGTTCTCTGTGTTGCCTTTGCAAGCACCCGCCAGTCATCACTCATTGCTCCAAAAAAACATTTCTAAAACATCTGCCGTGTTCCAGGTACCATGACAGGAACAGGCTGCTACACTGAAGAGTGTCAATCACACTCATTTGGGCAGCTTTAAGAAAAAGCCAGTCAATTCTATTTACAAAATGCCATCCTGATCCTGATAATCCTGTGGACCTTTCATTTGGGCTGCCATGTTGTGGTAACGTACCAACATGTGACGTGGCAAAGAACTGATGTCTTTGGCCACGGCCACCAAGGGCCTGAGGCCTGTCCACAGACCGGAGAGTGAGCTTGGGGGCTGTATTGGTCTCCCGCAGCTGCTGTAACAAATTGCCACAAACTCAGTGCCTTAAAACAACAGACACTTACTGTCTTACGGTTCTGAGGCCAGAAGTCCAAGGTCAGTTTCCCGCGGGGCTGAAGTCACAGTGTTGACGGGGCCACGCTCCCTCTAGAGACTGGACAGAATGCTTCTCCTCGCCTTGTCCAGCCTCGAGAGCTGCGTTCCTTGCTTGCCTTGGCTCATGGCCCCTTCCTCCTTCTCCAAAGCCAGCAGGGTGCATCTTCTGATCGGCTCCTTCTTTGCATTGGTTCTTGCTCCCCCTCCCTCTCCTGAGGACACCTGGGATGGCACCTGGGGCCCACCTGGATAATCCGGGGTCCTCTCCCCATCTTGAGGTCTTTAGCTTCCTCAGACCCATAGAGACCCTTTCTCCATTTAAAGTAGCTGCCCCCCAGGGCGCCTGGGTGGCTCAGTCGGTTGAGCGTCCGGCTCTTGATTTCAGCTCAGGTTGTGATCTCAGGGTCGTGAGATTGAGCCCTGCACTCGGTGTGGCATCTGCGTGAGATCCTCTCTCCCTCTTCCTCTGCCCCCCTCCTGCTCGAGCTCTATAAATAAATAAATAAATAAAATCTTTTAAAAAATAAATAAAGTAGCTGCCAGCTGAGGAAGAGGGGCAAAACTTGGAGAAAGCAAGGGCCTTAATTTGGCGCCTCCAAATTGCAACTCTGGGAGCACATATGCCAGAGTAACCAGAAAAGTGTCCCACTCGGGTAGGGAAAGCAAGGCGGTTTTATGAGAAAGAATAAGACAATCACGTGATTTAGATAAGGAAGAAAAAAACCCCGTGAGGGGCACTTGGATGGCTCAGTCGTTAAGTGTCTTCGGCTCAGGTCATGATCCAGGGGTCCTGGTCAGCGGGAAGCCTGCTCAGCGGGAAGCCTGCTTCTCCCTCTCCCACTCCCCCTGCTTGTGTTCCTTCTCTCACTTTGTCTCTGTCAAATAAATAAATAAAATCTTTAAAAAAATTTTTTTTTTTAAGATTTTATTTATTTGTGAGAGAGACAATGAGAGACAGAGAGCATGAGAAGGAGGAGGGTCAGAGGGAGAAGCAGACTCCCTGCTGAGCAGGGAGCCTGATGTGGGACTCGATCCCGGGACTCCAGGATCATGACCTGAGCTGAAGGCAGTCGCTTAACCAACTGAGCCACCCAGGTGCCCATAAATAAATAAAATCTTAAAAAAAAAACCAAACCCGTGAATTCAGTGCTAACCAGCTGAGCCACTTTTGATTACCAGCTAATCAATTCCTTTCTTAGTGCCCTCAAACAAAACTATTCCTGGTATGCGTTCGTTAACTCTTCTCTCTTCGTCAAGTTCATATCAGCAGTCTGTGGTCAAATTTGCCAGTCATCCTGTTGGATTTTATGAGCAACTGCTTGTAAAACAATTACGGATTCTGACCCAGTTCAAGAGCTCATTAGTTAGAAAGTAAAATGAAGCCTCAGCATGGAGTCTCTCGTGTGCAGAGATTGTATACAGTTCCGTTCACACTCAGGTACCGGGGACTAGGACCATTCTTCAGCCCATCACAGAAGTGAATCCTCCCCAAGCTGAGCCTCCAGCTAAGAGTGCAGGTGCCTGGCCCGCAGCTGGGCCAGCCCCATGAGACACCCCCTGGGAACCTGAGGCACCTGCTGAGGAGCACGTGAATCCCTGATCCCAAGAAACTGATAGGAAATTTCAGGATTCAGGATTCAGGATTCAGAATTCAGGAATTCAGGATTCCTGAATGGGAAATTCAGGTAATTTCATGACAAAAGCCATCGTAGGGCCTCACGGGGCAGAAACAAGATGGGAAATCTGGATTTGTTTATCCCATTTGTTGATACCTTTTCATGAATACCCTTTGGTCTCATCACCGTACTGTTGATTGAAGGGAACACACCTCCCTCCCCACAAGAGCACCTGCCGCCCCTGAGCCATATCAGGGTAGCAGAAACACGGGGGCGTGGCTCCATACCCCGGCCGCCCACCAGACAGCAATGACAGCGGATCTCACCAGCAAGGGGCTGTCCGGCAGCACCCAGGGGCAGGGGAGAAGGGGAGGTCCCCCAGGGTAAGGGAAGCTGTGAGAGACTACTCACACAGCGGCCAGACCGTCTGTAAGAACAGAGCTCTTGCAGCCACCTGCCCGGGAAACCAACCTGTTCTCTGCAGTGACCAGCCCAGGTAGGCAGCCTGTTGTAAGTCAGACGTAGGAAGCCCCACTGCTCTCTACCAACAGTCCAGAAAGCTAAACAGTAATCTCCATAACCATTAGCTCCAAATGACTAGGGTTTGCTTAATAACTGACAGATTCCCTAATTCTTTGTCCCTATTGCTGATTTCGGACCAACCAGAGAAAGCCGAATATAGACCCCTAACCGGTCACGTGGCATGCCTGCTTCTAGTTAGCGCCGCAGGCCTCCCCGGGCCGCAGCCCCCTCGGGGAGAGCCCGGAGCCTCCGGGTTTCCCACTGTGAAGCCTCGCCTCTCCTCTCCCCGCCCGGGGTCTCTGCCAAGCCCTCGGTGATGGCGGCTGACCTCCTTGCACCAGTCTGGCTGAATGGCTTCCTTCTGCACTTGCTCGGAACAAAACCCCAGCCCCACAGCAGCCGTGGAGGAGGAAGCTATCGTGTGCATGTGTGTGTGTGTGCGTGTGCGTGCGCGTGTGTGTGCGCGAGGGAGTGGCCCGGGCGTAAGAAGGAAGAGCAGAGGACACGTCTGTGTCTCTACTCTCGTGTTTTGTTCAAGGAGTGTCCCCAGCTGCGGAGATGTGGGGGTGCTGTTGCAGCCGTGGGCTTATTCTGATGGGTGCGCGGCCCGCTCTCAGCCCCGTGCTGCGCCCTGCTGGGAAGCCGGGTGCTGTGCGCCCCGCTGTGGTCCCCAGAAGCCAGGTGCCGCGCTAAGCCCCGGAGCCTGGGACCGTGTCCTGATTTGTTAGGAGCATCTCTGCAGATGTCATTAAGTTATGGATCCCGAGATGAGGTCGTCCTGACTCCACCTGACGACTGGTGTCTAGAAGAGAAAGGCGAGGGACATGGGCCTGAGAGACACGGAGAAGGCCGATGCAGACCGGGCAGAGACCGGCCGGCGCAGGGGCCAGGCCCGGACCGCCCAGGACGGCTGCAACCACCCGCAACTGGGGGAGCGGCCTGGACACCTTGTCCCTCCGCTCCAGTGGACTTCAGACCTCGAGCCTCCGGAGTGTGAGAGAACAGACCTCTGTGTGAAGCCATCCAGTTCGTGGTACTTTGCTGCGGCAGCCCCAGGACTCGGGGACGCCAGGCCTGAGCACATTCCCTGGGTGCGGGCACCTGGGCTTGGGGTCGGTCCTGAGGTGGCAAATGAGAAGCTTTGGCCGAGGCTCTGTTGTATGTGTGTGTGTGTGTGTGTGTGTGTGTGTGTGTGTGTGCGCCCTCACGCGCGCTTGCACTTACGTGTGAAATGGGGAAGCTTTGAATATGCAATTAATGGAACAAATATTAAATATCAGACTTTATTTTTCTCAGACTTTATTTTCACAACAGCATCTATAATTTAAAGGTTAAGAAGACAACAAAGGGAACAGGGACAGTGGGTCTTCTCAGCACTGCTATTTGTGTATGTGACCCAACTCATAAAATGAGGGGAAAAGTCCAAATTACAAAAGAAAAAAGAAAAGTAAAGGACACCAAAACTAAGACCAATATTTTCTCTTTCATACGCTCTTTTCATAACCATTAGCTTCAATCTTGCAAAGGTTCTTCAAAATCTGGGACACTTTACAAGGTTCCCAGCCTTTGCCACTTCTATTCAAGGTATTATCAGAAGAGCAATCCAGCAAGGTAACGAAACAAAAGGCATCCAAATTGGAAAGGAATAAGTACAATTACCTCTGTTCACAAATTGTATGACTTTATATGTGGAAAACCACAAATATTCAGCAAAAAAAAACACCCCAAAAATGTTGCATTTCTGGTCCCTAACAATGAACGATCTGAAAAAGAAATGAAGAAAAACAGTTCCACTTACAACAGCATCAAAAAGAATAAACTACTTAGGGATTAACTTAATCAAGGAAATGAAAGACATACTGAAAACTATAAAACATTGCTCAAAGATATTAAAGAAGACATAAATACACGGGAAGACATCCAGTGTTCATGAATTGCAAGACTGAATATTGTTAAGATGCAAATACCACCCAAAGTGACCTCCAGAGTCAGTGCAATCCCTGTCAAAATCCCAATGACATTTTTTGTAGAGAGAGAAAAACCCACTGTAAGATTCACGTGGAATCTCAAGCTACCCCGAAATTGGCAAAACAATCCTGAAAAAGAAGAAGGAAGCTAAGGACTCACACTTCTTCATTTCAAAACTTACTACAAAGCTACCATTATCAAAACAGTGTGGTACTGGCCTAAAGACAGACACAGACCAATGGACTAGAACAGAGAGCCCAGAAATAAATGCTTGCATATATGGCCAAATGATTTTGGATGGGGGTGCCGAGACCGATGGGGGAAGGATGATCTCTTCAACAAATGGTGCTGGGAAAACTGGGCATGCCTGTGCAAAACCATGAGGTCGGGCTCATCTAACCCCACATAACACCTGCCTCACAGAGATCAAAGAACGGGGTGTTAGAGCTGGCTGGGAGGGCTTTAGAAGGGCGGCTGCTCTATGGACCTAGAGAGTAAGGAAGAAAGAGGAGAGCGAAGAATTGTTGGCATTTTTGAACACCGGCTTCGGGACAGGTGTTTTGTAGAAATGGTTTCACTTAACCCTCCTAAAATTCCTCTGAAGTAGGTATTGCTTAGCCTGACGAAGAAAATAAAATTAGCTGTAATCCTCCAATCTAGAGATGGCCACTGGTGTGAACCTCTACATTAAAAAAAAAATGCTTTTCCTGGGGCGCCTGGGTGGCTCAGTCAGTTAAACGTCTGCCTTCAGCTCAGGTCATGATCCCAGGGTCCTGAAACCGAGCCCCGCGTCGGGCTCCCTGCTCCGCAGGAAGCCTGCTTCTCCCTCTCTTGCTCCCCCTGCTTGTGCTCTCTCTCTGTCAGGTAAATAAATAAAATCTTTAAAAAACGTTTTTCCTTATTAAACTTCTCTTCAGGACTTAACGTAGCAATGGGAGCTCGTTGCAGCCAGGGAAACAGTGCACATTAAAATCGGTGTCGCCCACGCCAGTTTCCCCTGGGGGGCTGGAAACACGGCTACAGTCAACACGGGGAAGCAGGTGGCATGGCTGAATTGCTCTGAGAGTGACCGGCCAAGGGACACCATCTCAAACCACCGAAGTCTGGATTTAAGCCACAGCGCCAGGTGGTCTTCATCATTCATGTGTTCAGTGAGATATAATTCATTAAGGGGCTCGTGTGTAGCAGGTGTCATTCAAGATTCCGGGAATACAAAAGAATATGATCCTGACCTCCCCCCTCTGGGGTCTCTTACAATCTAACAAAGAAAGAGAGCAGTATTTGAGAACGCTGTAACTGGGGGCTGTGGGGCTCAAGGACTGGAGAGCCGCCTCTTTGGGGAGATCAGAGAAGGCCTCCTGGCAGAGGTGACAGCCCCGGGTGCACGTGGACTTCAGATACAAACTGGTGCTGAGCGCAAATGCAGGACAGCAAAGGTGGATGCAGGCGGCAACAGAAAAGCCTGGTTCCAAATGCGAGGCCACTTCTCCCATCCCCTTACAGTGAATGCACAGAAAAGAAAACCCAAAAGCATCGTTGCCCCTCCGTGGACCCAGCCCCTTTAATTGCAGAAATTATAGAGAGCGCGGCGCGCCTGAGCCAGCCGGTAAATCTTCTGCTTAAGGGCTCTCCTCCTGGCAGAGGTGTCGCTCTGCTCTTGAAGCAGCCAGGAATAGTGCTCTCTGTCCTGCAGGATCTGCATCATGGCTTTCTGTAAGCAACTGCCGAACTCTTGGAGTATGAAATACTGAATTATGAATGGGATCTGGTTGGCGAGACGTTTGCTGGCTTCCTGGAAGAGGGGATAAGAAGGGTCAGCGGGAGGGGTCTTGGCCTGTGGTTGCAGCAAAGCCTTGGGATTCTTGGACCCATGGGTAATTGCCTCGATAGGTCCTGGTGGTCCTGTCCACCCCACTGCAGTGGTCAGCACTGAGCCATGGGAAAGTTCTATCTGGGCTGCCTGAGTTCGACGACAGGCAGGTATCCCCTCGGGTACTAAGAACCCACCTTGCAGGCTAGCAAACCCATAGTACACTTCTGGACATCCCAGCCTTCCTGGGAGCTCCGCCCCTCTCCTCCTCCACCCCCACCCTGACTCCACCTCCCCAGAGAGTCCTCTGGGCCCTGCGATCCCCTGGCCCCTTCTGGGAGCAGATTGGGACCTGCTTTAGTGGCCACCTCATTCCCTGTCTGCATAGGTAAGAAGAACAAGTTTGCCTGGCAGCTGGACCTCACATCTGGGTAACTACTTTCTATTCTGATTCAGAAAAGGTTTCAGGATGGGCACCTGGGGGGCTCAGTGGGTTAAGTGTCTGGCTCTTGATTTCAGCTCAGGTCATGATCTCAGGGTCGTGAGATCGAGCCGTGCATCGAGCTCCATGCTCAGTGGGGAGTCTGCTTCTCTCTCTCTGCCCCTCTCCTTCTGCTCCTCCCCCTGCTCTAGCTCGCTCTCTCTCTCTCTAAAATAAATAATCTTTAAAAAAAAAAAAGAAAAGGCTTCAGGAGTTGGGCTTCTTTGCAGGTTAAAATTACTTTCCTTTCTATGCACCCCACATTTCTGTCCATGGACGGAGGTTTGGAAACTCTGGAGGTGATTGGGTCACAGAATCTAGGGAAAGGAATTTTCATTCCTATTTTGTGGAGCCGGTGAATTTGAGGCCGTTTGAGTCCCGAATGCCTTCTGAACATCACGGAAAACTAAATGCTAACTAGTAAAGTTAGTGCTTGTTGTATTTTGCTGTATTCTGATAATAGCAATTTTGTAATTCACGCATAGCATAAAATATAAAGAACTTTGCAGTTGGAATGCATGCTTTGTCACATTAAAAACCTGATTCCCAAATTCCCAAATTAATTAAAAGTTCCTAGACAGGGTTACAACTATATGTTGTAACAACAGGGTTATAACTATAAATGAGACAATATGTGAGCATTTCTCACTGCAGAAGGGGCTTCAAACCGAGTAGCGGCCCCTCCCGCCTTCCCCTGGGAAGCAGCTTCAGTCAGAATGCCTGGGGTCTGCGGGGCCAATACCCCCGCCACCGACCTATGTGCTTACCCAGAAATAGGCATTCAGGTGCACCCCAATCTCAGTGATGGACGACACCGAAGACAGATCTTTTGAGAATGGCAGTTTCAACTCAGGATCCTTCAAGGGCTTTCCCGCTGGGTTAAAAACCTCTTTCCGGACTTGGTTCAGAACCACGCTGTAAATCTCGTCTTGACAATAAACCAGCTGCTCCATTCTGAACTGAAGTCGGATCAGATTTTCTGCTGTTTCTGCTTGTCTCGTTTTTATGTCTTCAATCTTGTTCTGGTTGGATAAGAGAAAGCACGTGACTTCTTGCCTCCCCCTTGTTGTTTTAAACATCGTAGGAAGTCCTATTATGTTGGGATGGTATTAGACGTAATTTCAGGTCCAGGAAGGCCTTGATTTTACATGGCGACTCTGAGGAGGACCGCTGCACCCCATGCTGCTATCCTCCTCCATCCTGTGTCTCTACCCCTGCAGGGTTCTGCCCACTCCTCTGCTGCGGGTCCTCCTCTCTGCCCCGACCTCCCTTCGCTCCCACATCACCGTCTGCCTGCCTCCTCGATCGTGGTCTACTCTATACTTCTACGTCCATCACTGTGGTCTCTCTAATCAGCTTGAATCCACGCATTCAAGAATGAATCTGCACCAATGAACACAGTGGGGTAACAGCTTGACATCTCTGTTTCCCAGAAATCCCGTGACTCCTGTGTTACCCCCGCAGTCAGGGGCATTCTGGGAAGGGAAGGGATGACGTGGTGGAGAAGAGCCCCTTCTTGGGGTCAGGAGCGTGGGGGGGGCAGGGGGCCAACAAGCAGGGCCTGGGAAGGACAGGCTGCTGGAGAAATGGTGGTCCAGGACCCGGCCTGTCCCCCATCCCCTGGTGAGGCACCCGAGGCCTCAGACGAAGCCCTTGGAAGAGATGGAGAGGTCAGAAGTCAGACTGAGTTTCCACCAACTGGCCAAAGAGGTAAAAGGAGACATTCGGTTGTTACGGGAAAATGGCAGAAATTCTCTTTCCTGCTCACCTGAGTTGTGGAATGAGATTCAGACCCACTGGCCCAGGCTTGGGCAGAGGAGGGTTTTTATCTAGAGCCTGGGGATGGCGGGGGGGGGGACCAGGAACACCCCTGGTTCCCATCACTGAGAGGGAAATCAGAGCTGTTTCAGTGGAAACCAACAGAGCTGCGACAATATTTTTAAGTCCCACTTGGAAAGATTTTGGAGTAGGACTAGTGGATTATTCTGTCCTTTGTGGTAGAAAGAGATTCAAAGAACCGGGCAGTCACCAGGTATGTTCAGAGCATCACCACGGAGCCTCCAGCCCACCGTGCGGCGGAAGCTCCCATAGACAGGGTAACTCGACCGAGAGCTTTGTTCGTCCCTCCCGGGGAGGGCAGACTGGCTGCCACCAGCCCAGCCGGCCCGCAGTTATAACCTTGGCTCTGGATTTCTAAACGACAGTAAATATCCCACTTCTCTCAAAGGTTAGACCCAGATAAAAGAGCCAGCAGTACAGGTGACTGGCACGTAGACTGTGGGTGCTGACCTGGGCTGTTTGACTGAGGTTGGAAAATTCACGAAAATGCCTCTTGGCTGCATCGGCGAACGTTTGTTGGACAATTTCTGACCAAAGAAAGAACAAAGCATCCGTAAATCGCAAGCAGGAATAAAACAGGTGAGAGACACAGGGAAGTGAAATCACGTTACGTGGACCCCATTCCAATGTCGCGCTCCCCAGATCTATAGACCAAGAGAGAAGGAGGGGACAGTACATTGTCCCACGGAGACACAAAAGCCACCCCCACCCCCACCCTGCCCGGGTCCTGTCCACTTGCTGTCCTTTCATGGAGTGTGTGTTCTCTCCAGGACTAGGACCTGGCTATACCCCGGCATGGTTGGGTGGAGGGGAGGAATAGCCAGACCACGCTCCTGTGCACTCTTGTCTTCCCCCCAAAATGGTCAAAGAAGATCTTCCTGCTTGGTTTGATAATTGCACCCCGATCCTTCCCTCTAAGGCACTGAGCCCGACAGAAGGTGGAAGGTACCGGGCTGGGCTGACCATGTGCAAGGCACTGGGAGAGCTCCTCACCAACAGCCTTGTGGAGAATGGTGAGCGCGGGGTCTACCAGCTGTTCCATGTACTGGTGCACTATGGTCTCGAACGTCTTGTAGCTGACAAATCCAAGAAGCTCTTTACCGCGATACTGCTTTTCATATATTGAGACTTCTTCGTGAATAGTATTTTTAACTGCAGTATAAGACAGACCACCATGGTGAAGTCTAATGATTCCACAAACATTTTACAAATAGAAACATTTTTTTTATTGCAGCCTTGCTCACCCACGGTACCCCAAGGCAATATTTCTAAATGGAGTTTTTTCATAATGAAAAAAAAATTATGGTCTGATAATGCCAGTTTAAGGAAAACTGACTTTTAAGAAACAAAATTGTTATCCTATGGAAACGTGTTTCAGTTGAGAGTCATCACCCTGAGAGATGAGCTTAGTGTTTGTAACTGGTAGAAAGTACCGGATTAGTTCCACGAAAACAGAAACTTAAATATTATTACAGCACTTACAGATCTCCCAAGAACACACCCAGACTACAGTTGGAGGAATCCTACCATGGACATGAACAGTGCTGTTTTTATCAAGTGCCAAAACAAAGATACGACACACACACACACACACACACACACACACACACACACACACACACCCTGCAGGCATCTGGACTCTGGCAGAAGGGAAATTGGAACTTCCTCAGGCAAAGCAAGGAGATTCTTATCAAACCACCGACCTCTGCGGTCTTGCATTAGGGGCGAAGAGAAAAAGGCAAATGAGGTAAGTAGAATTGTCTAGTCTCCAAACAAAGGAGCAAGAAGAAAGCTGGAGGTGGTAGAATTGTAGAATTTGGTGAGGGCAAGGCTCTACATTGATGGCTGAGAAGAGGTGATCCATTGCTAAGGGGCCCCATGGTGTCTTGTGTGGGCATGTTCGGCTGTTTTCACACTTCTTCTGAGCCAGAAGTAGCCTCTGGTCTTGGTAAATATGACCCCAAGATGTTTAGGGGGAGCCTTGTCCCAGGACTTACCTTTTTGGGTATTGGCTGTGAGTACAAGTACCCAGCTTTCAAAATCCTCCCTGATTTTGTTAAATAAGCGGGTATCTTTCTTCTTTACGACTTCTTCTCCCCCTATTAACTTTTCAATGTCCTGATTAAACATCTTAATTTTCTGAAAATGAGATAAAGTCATCAATCTGCGCTGTAATCACATTAAAGAGCTGGGACCTGCCTGGGGCTGCAGCGTGTGGTGTGGGGCGGAGGGGGGGGGGGCTGCCAGAAATCTGGTCAGCTACCCAACCACTCCATCTCCCAGGTGAGACAAATGGCGGGCAGCTCCCTGCAAAACAGGGCTGCCGGCATGCCCCGGGCAGGGACGCATGGGGGGCCATCTCAAGAGGTGCTGGGCCGCCAGGGAGGATGTGGCCATCTACAGGGATCTGGTGACACAGAAACCAGTTTCTGTGCCTGAGTGTCATAAGGAGTCCCGGTCACCCTCACCTCGATCAGAAAGAACATTCTATCGGCTTCATTGCTGGGGATGTCGTCTCCACACTGGTGCAGCTCCTCCGTCGCCCTCTGGTGGCTCTCCCTTATTTGCTTTTCTAACAACGGGAGTGATTTCTGAACAAAATAATAGCAAACAATGAAACTCTGCAGCTTGATGAAATTGGCTGATAGGTTTCTTAGATACATGGGCGGAATCCCATGTGAAAGCTTTCAAGGGGACCCGGAATCTCTATTATTGTGTGAAGCTTGTTAACACGGACACCTGTTAAAGAGCCCAAGGATGGCTTTGCGTGCAATGGGTGTGCGCCACGGCCTGAAAGATCTAGTGTAGAAATTTGCTGTTTTGTTAATGTCATTGGGGTGGGGAGGAATCAAGAGGTGGCCAGGTTTTGGTTTGGCTTGGTGCTCTGTATTTAGAGAACAAGTAAGGGCACCTGGGTGGCTCAGTCGATTAAGCATCCAACTCTTGGTTTTGGCTCAGGTCGTGCTCTCAGGGCTGTGGGATCGAGCCCCAGGCCGGCCTCTGCGCTCAGCGGGGAATCTGCTTGGGATTCTCTCTCTCCCTCTCCCTGTGCCCCTCCCTGCCACATACTCTCTCTCTCTCTCTAAAATAATAAAATCTTTTAAAATATTTTTAGAGAACAAGTACACTTGAATGTAACATAAGCTTCCTTTAGTAAAATGTTCTGTTGGTGATCATTTGGGTGTCATAAACTGATAAACGGTGCTAGGGTAGAGGGTCTATCTTGGATATCGGTGTCAGGCTGGGTAGAGTCCTAACCAATCAGCGATGCTGATGCTAAGGAAGGGGAGGAGAAGGCAGGACATCGAGAGGCACCACAGAGGGCTGTCTTTGGGCCAAACGCCGTTCTGCAGCCCCCACATCTCAGTTGAGCCCCACACTGCAGGACAAAGCACATGGCTTTACTGCCTCTTTGATTTACGAGAGAGGAACCTAAGGCTCAGAGAGGCAAGCTGCCTGATCCTGTCACCAAGCGAGTAAGTGGTGGAGTCCCAGTGCACGTCCTGCTCCCCGCCTCCCCAGCCCAAGCAGGTGGACACGAGGCCTGAGGGGCCAGTGGCCCCAGCGTCTGCTTCGGTGAGTGGGAACACTGCGGCCAGACAGGAGGAGTGCGTGGGGGGTTAAAGGCAGTTTGCAGATTAGCATCCCAAGCCCAGGTAAGATGCTGATGAAGGTGGACGACACCAGAAGTAATAAGGTCCTCACAGGGGCTCTTTTTTGTTTTGTTTTGTTTTCAGGCATTTTGAATCTATGGTCAGAAATGTATTCAATTTTTTCCTGATGTTTCAAATGATCATTATCATAATGGTCTTGTTATGAATTTTAAAAAATTAACTTAGAATACCACAAATGTAAAATTAAAGTTTTAATGTAAAATATTTAAACGCTGAGAAATATATCATCAAAAATACTTATCAAAACGCAGTGTCTTTTCGCAAAAACAAAGTTTTTGTCAATGAGACGGGGCTGTGTCCTTTAGACGGGGGTATGTCTTTTGAAGCCCTCTTGTGCAAATGAAGGGGGTTCCACTGGAATCAGGGCTCCTCAAAGTATGTTTCCCGGACCACCTGGGAAGTTACAAGCGCAAATTCATTGCCTCCTACCCTCTAGATTTACCGACTCAGAAACTTGAATTGGGACCCAGGAATCTGAATTTAAATAAGCTTTCCAAGTGACTCTTGTGTGCAGTTTGAGAACCACTGGCCCCTTCCAACCGAATGTTCCTGGAGTATGTGTTTCCTGGCTCGGAAGAATTCATTGCTTTTGTCTGCTGGTAAAATAATTGACTGTTTCATTCTCAAGGTCGACAAAATGTTAACCTCTTGCAAAAGGATACATTTGCTAAGTGCGTGTTCATTCCTTTTACCCTTCTAAAGTGGCTTATCGTGTTCTTCCTTCCCTTGTTGCTTCCCCCAAATTGACGGATTGAGCAACTTCTTCAACATTACACGGCTGTTGCTTCCAGGTTTTGGAAGCTCTGCTGGGAACCTCTGACCATGAGCGGTTTGGTTTTCAGAATGAGCCTGTCTTCTGGCTCGTGTGGGCAGCTCGGGGGGTGTCGCAGACATCTCAGGATGGAGGGACTTGGGTAGGCTGTGATTTTTACAACTCGCGACCCAACCCGTTGACTCACATTGATGTGCAAGATGAGCTCATTGGTCAGTCTTTCTGCCAGACAGGGCACCGTAGCCTTTCCTTCCTCCAGGAGAGCTCTGAGACAAGACAGAACACATGGGCGTTCAGGAAGGACCCTGGTTATCAATACTGTCAGGAAAACCTCGCCGAAATGGAGGCGGGAGGCCAGAAGGGGGAGCTCCCACGCCATACCGTGGTCTAAGAAGTGTCCATTCCAGACCCAGCAGAAGCCTCCTCAACAGGAGAGAATCATCAGCTTTGGGCCCCAGAAAAAAGGATGTGCACCGTCTCTCCTACAAGCAATCCACCACCCTTGCAACTCAGCCAAAGAAAAACTGTCAGCACCCTGAACGCTTGTCTTTCTTCAATGGACTGAGTTCAAAACAACCCAACTTTCCCTTCTTCTCCATAAAATAATGCTCCTCTTCTTTATTTGTTGGACTTGCCTATGGTTTTGCCATGACTCCTTTACCCCAGATTGCAATTCTCTGTTATTCCCAAATAAATTCATTTTTGCTGGAAAAAGAACTCACTGTTTTATTTCTAAGGTCAACAACCTATATGATCATTTTTCCTATTCTGGGCTTTATTAAGTGTCAGCTCCCTAGGGTGACACAGGCCATCAGAAAGCCAAGTAGTGCATAGAAAGACAGTTGCTAATTATGGAGTGAGCCCAAACCCAAGCAAGCAGGGTGCTACAAAGGTTACATTCATTTTCTCTTTTATCATCTCAATAAACTCATGAGGTAAGTCATCTTTTTATCTACAGGAAAACAAAACAAACTTAACTTCATAGAGGATAAATGACTTGCCCAAACTAGTATTTTATTTCTTGTAACAAATAATTATTTCCGAATAGCCAAATCAGTCTTAATAAAGAGGAAAACCCGGAGGCACTCTACTTCCTGATTTCAAATATATATTACAAAGCTACAGTAATTAAAACAATATGGTACTTGCATAAACACAGACATACAGACCAATGAAACAGAACAGTGAGCCCAGAAATAAACCCAGGCACATGCAGTTAACTGGTCTTTGACAGAGGGTCAAGAGTATACAATGGGGGAAGGATAGTCTCTTCACCGAACGATGATGGGAAAACTGGACAACCACGTGCAAAATAATGCAACTGGATCCATATCTTACACTATTACACAAAAGTCTGATTAAAAAGGCTTGAATGTAAGAGGCGCCCTCGTGGCTCAGTCGGTTGAGCATCAGACTCTCGATTTCAGCTCAAGTCTTGATCTCAGGGTTGTGGGACTGAGCCCCATGTCAAGCTCTGTGCTGAGCATGGAGCCTGCTTGAGATTCTGCTCTTCCTCTCTCCCTCTGCCCCTCCCCTGCTTGTGCTTATGCTCTAAATAAATAAATAAATAAATAAAAAGGCTTGAATGTAAGACCTGAGATTATAAAACTCCCAGAAGAGGGGCACCTGGGTGGCTCAGTTAGTTGAGCTTCTGACCCTTGATTTTGGCTCAGGTCATGATCTCAGGGTCATGGGCTCGAGCTCCATGCTCCGCGGGGAGTCTGCTTCTCCCCTGTCTCGTGCTCTCTCTCAAATAAATAAATAAATAAATAAATAAATAAATAAAGTCAATCTTGGGGAAGAAAGACTCCTAGAAGAAAACATTCAGGAAAATATTCATGATATTGGTCTTGGACATGATTTCATGGATGTAGACACCAAAAGCACAGGCAACCAAAGCAAAAACAGGTAAGTAGGGTCCTACCTTGAGGACATTACGCCGAGTGAAATAAGCCAGTCCCAGAAGGGCAGATACTGTCTGATGCCACATACATGATCTGTCTACACTGGCCAAACTCACAGAACCAGAGAGTGGAGCGGTGGTTGCCAGGTGTTTGGGGGACGGGAGACAGGGACTTGCTAACCAACAGGGGCGACATTTCAGTTATGCAAGATGAAAAAGTTCTAGAGGTGGCTGGTCAGCATTGTGCCTGGAGTTAACAATGGGACTGTGCACCTAAACATTTGCTGAGAGGGCTGATCTCATGTTAAGTGTGCTTACCCCAATAAAACTATATTAAAAAAGATTTCAAATGGTGCTTACTAAGTGGCAGGCACAGTTCTAAGGGTTTTACGAATACTAATGCGTTGAATCCATGAACAACTGATTTTAAAGGCACAGCGAGGCTCCGTAGCTAGCCCAGGGCCACACACCAGGCTGCAGAGTGTTTGCGGAGTGTGTGATATACACGAATCCAGGAAGGATCCCACAGGACCATTATTCCAGCTCCGCTCTGAGTGTTTCTCATGCAACAGGTGAGTCCCCGCACACGGGCCCTCAAGGATTTCCACTCGGATGCAGGACGACAAAGCACATCAATGCACTTTTCTCGTCCAAGACTTTGCTTTCCCAAGGACCTTGAATGGTGGTGTTCACAGCGCGGTCCCTGCCCCGGTAACATTGACCTCTACCGGGAATGGGACAGAAACACAAATTCTTGGGCCCCGCCCCAGACCCGGGGTGAACACAGACATAGTCTACATTGATCTCTATCACTTGGCCACCATCTTGGCCAGTTCTGGAAGGCAGGGCTGGCTTCCACAGAGGGTAGTCCTAGGGCGGCCCTAAAGAATCTCACCTGAAATACGGATGTGCTTGGAAGAACATCGTTTCTTTCTCGGTTGCCTCGGCCAGGCTCAGCTTGTTGGTGATCTCCTCCTGTCCCCGGCACCTCACGATCATGTAGCCCTTCTGCAGACGGTACGTGAGGTTCTGCGCCACTTTCACGACCATGTGTTCGGTACCCTTGTCCACGAGGTCTGGTTTGGTCAGGATTCCTGGGAGAGGAGTAGCCAAGGACAGTGGAAAAGGTCAGTTTTCTCCTCACATACACGTGAATGCTGCTAGGCTCTGGGATCCTTCCTCAGCCAGGACCCGGGAAGCCTTCTGGAGCTCTGGTGGCGCAGGGCCTGAAACCCCATTCACGCATTCCATCGCCACCCCTCTTACCTGCGTCTTTATTTGCTCTCCCACTCACTCAATTCAGTCATTTCCTTGTGTAATTTATTGAACAGACAGGCTCCACCGTGTTCCCTGAAACGGATCATTCCCTGCTGGACAGACGGTCTGGGTCCCCCTCTAGTATCTCCCGCCACAGACTCACTCTGCCCTCTTCCTGTGGGTGGAGGCCTCCTTGGATAGCGTCCTCCCTACCTCCCTCTCCCCCTGCTGCCCCCACAGCCTCCCACTTAGATTGGATGGAACGCTTTGAATTCTGAGTATCGATTTCCACTCATGTTCTTAGGGTGTCAAATAGCCACTGCATTTTTCTGTCTATTTAGGGTGGAAACTTAATGTCATCTTCTACTCTCTTTGCCCTTGTTTTCAGTTTGTGGTTCAGTCTGGCCATCTGGCTTATCATTTCCTGAAACTTTCCTGGCATCTAAGCAGTTGAATTTCTCTCTGTTCTACCTTCCTATTACCAAAGGTGGTCATCAAGAGTGTACCCTTGGGGCGCCTGGGTGGCTCAGTCATTAAGCGTCTGCCTTCGGCTCAGGTCATGATCCCAGGCTCCTGGGATCAAGCCCCGCATCGGGCTCCTTGCTCCGCGGGAAGCCTGCTTCTCCCTCTCCCACTCCCCCTGCTTGTGTTCCTGCTCTCGCTATCTCTCTGTCAAATAAATAAAATATTAAAAAAAAAAAAAAGTGTACCCTTATATTCACTAAAAGGTTTGTGTGCGCACAGACCTTCATGTTACTAAGGGAGCCGACAGGTCTCTGAACCTACGCCGGCACCTTCCACCGGCAATGGAGAGGACCCTCCACCAGGAAGGACGACAACAGCCACGAAGGCCCCTCCCTGGAGCCAGCAGTCATCCAGGGAAAGCTAGATCACTGAACTGTAGTCTGAGAAAAAGTAGGAAGATAGGAAGGAGTGAGGTTTGCAATGAGAACTCTCCCTCGCTGGGAAGAGAGGGCCTTCTCACCCAGTGCCTGAGTTTGAAGCCAAGAACTCAAGTAGGAAATACTCACGCCTCCATCGACAGCCTCAGGGCATGAGCATCATCCAGTGTGCCAACTCCTGGGCCATGGAGAAGAGCACTGTCAACAATGTTTCTTCTTTTTAAATTAACTCTTTCCTGAATACATTACATATTCATATTGAATTTAAAAATGCTTATTAAGCCCACTGCTTTAGGTATGAAAATGGCGGTGAACAAGATTGCCAAGTCCCTGATTTCGTAACAATCCCCTTACCTTCTAGTGGGTAAAAGCCAGATAAATTAGTCTAGTGATATACAAGCAATAAAGAAAAAGTATCTGATATTGAGAAGTGCTGGCAGAGAATGAAAATCCAGTCATGTGCAGGCAGGGGCGGATGGTGCCGTGTTGGGTTGGGTGACAAAGAAGGCCTCTGGGAGGGCAGCGTTTGGCTGAGATCTGAATGAGAGGAAGGAGCCAGTCCTATGAGAATGGTGGAGGAGCATTCCAGGCCCTGGGGATGACAGCTACGCTGGAGAGTTGTGGGCAAGGCAGAAGCGATGGGAACCACGATCAGAGAGGCATAGGCAGCCAGGTCACAGGAGGCTTTTTTGTCCAGGAAAGGGGTCCAGGGTTTATGTCTGTGAGGTGGGAACGTTAGGGTAGAAGCAGAGGAGGGGCCTGACTTTATTTACCCGCTTAAAGGCCAGTGGGGGGTGTGCTGTAGTGGGCAAGGTGAGTGCCTGGAGACCCAGTCAGAGGACGTTTGAGTCATCCAGGCAAGAGATGATGGGGGCCTGGTCTAGTGGTGAGCGTGGAGATGGAGAGGAGTGGACAGACTTGGTATAGTTTTGGAGACAGAATCACCGGGATTCCAGATGAATGAGACATGGAAGCAGGGGAAGGAGGAGTCACGAGTGACTCTCAGATTTGGCTCTAGAGCTGAGCAGGCAGGTGCAGTGCTGTGAGGTGGAGAAGCCGTGGGAGGGAGGAGAACTGAGGTGGGGCGGGGTATCAGGAGCTGTGTTTTGGTCGCATTACATCGGAGACGTTTAATAGACATCCAAGTGGAGATGTCAAGCCTAGGGAGAGGTAAGGGTTACAAATTTAGATCTGGGACTTGCCAGCACATAGAGAGACTCAAAGCCACGGACGAGTAAGCTCGCCTAAAGAGCACATGTTGATAGAGGGGAGATCTCAGAACCAAGTTTTGGGTTTCCGACATTTAGGGGTCAGAGAATGGAAGAAACAACCAGACAAGACTAAGAATGTGACCTCCAGTGGCCAGTGAAGGAGGAGACGGAGCGCGGATGGTGACCCGGGGGCCAGTGGGTTGTGTGTTACAGCAAAGGAAGGACAGATTTCGAGAAGGAGGGAGTGGTCAGCTGTCGGACTGGGTCTGAGGTGGAGAAAGATGGGGACAGAGAAGTAAAGGTGTGTGTCAGCATGGAGGGCATTGGCGACCTTACCAAATGCCATCTCTGTACCTTGGTGGCGACA
>NW_022589771.1:4620338-4810569 GCF_004348235.1 Phoca vitulina | reverse complement strand
GGGACCGGCCTCGTGGACAACCTGCAAATGTACCGGCTCCCGGTTCTTTCTGAACCTTGGCATTATGTAAACCACTACTCTATTAGTCATCAGCCTTGTTCTGTTTTCACCCTTTGGAAGTACTGTATAGATAGGCGTTCAGTTCTCTTTTTTAAAAAATGTGGCAAAATACACATAACTCGTGTGTGCAAGAGAATAATTCAACTAATGAAAATAGGATGTTTCCTCCTTCACTCCATCTTCGGTTATCCTGTTTTTAAAAATCGTGTATCTTTAAAAATGGTGGTAAAATCTACATCACATAAAAGTTACCGTTTGGGCCATTTTAAAGTGGATGGTTCAGCGGCATCCGGTATCCTCACGGTTGTGAACCGCCCCCCCTCCCCAAATAGGATTCACTTCATCTTGCAGAACTGAAGCTCTGTACTCATCCATTAACTACTGGTCGCCCCCGTTCTATAAACATATCAATATCCAGATAGCTGACCCTATGAGATAGATGATGTTACCTACTGTGGTCACCAGTGAGACATCCTCCCTGACTTGGGATCAAGAGAGGACACAGAGCACGGAGCTACAATGAGCAGTGACCCAAAGCCCGAGTGTTCTCTCTGGGTCGGTGCGCTGGTGATGCTTGCAGAAGTCAGCAGCTAACAGGGCACGAGGGTGATGCAGCACAGAGTGAAACGTTATGCTTGACGTCTATGCCCCTAATATTCATTTCTATCCTTACTGGGAAACCAGGCATTTATTTTGGAAGAAGAGGGAAAGGCAATTGTATGCCGAGTATGCATTTCATCAGGGACATGACCTGCAAAGTTTCAGGAGGGTCAACTCTCTGGGTAGGTGGAATGATTGGTGACAAAGTGATGTTGAGTGATGATACTACTAATAAAAAAATAGCAGCTCTCATTTGCTGAGAAAATACTACATGCATAGCCCTAAGGACCATCCTATACGATATTTCTTCATGGAATCCTCCCAACCACCCAACACATAGGTGTGACTGTGATACCAGTTCGTGGATGAAGACAGTGAGGCCAGGAGTGGTTAAATATATTACCCAAGGCTTTGTAGCCAGTAAGGGCTAGAACAAGGATTCAAACCCAGACCGTGTGCGCCCTTAAACCAAGTTCCCTATAACAAGTCCCAGGGTGACTTTTTTTTTCAGAAGAAATTTAAGAGAACCCAGCTTCCCACGAAGACTTCTGCTTGAATACCAACGCTGCAGACTCTCGCACCCCAACATCAGCCCAGTAGAATGTTCACTGGGGCCTGATGAAGGCCCTTTCCATGTACCAGCAGGTCCCAAGACCTTTACCTGTGGAATGGTAGGGCTGATGCGCCGGTCACTTTCTCCTTTCCAGATAATTGTGGGAGAGCAGACAAGGCAGTTCTTGCCCCCGATCCAGAAGGGGTTGTGAACGCAAATGAGGGCCAAGAGGAAGGAGGACGAAGAACCTCCAAATTCTGGCCACACCCCTCACCCTGACTGAGGGGAGACTGCCATCTGCAGTGTGTGAAGGCGCCCTGAGCCCATGGAGCTTCTGCGGGGAGTAGAACTTGTCTCTAATAGTGCTACACTCCGGAACCTTCTAAATATATGAGAAGTCTCCCCCTTCCTTCCTGTCCTCTGCAAGCTTGGTTCTCTCTTCTTACCTATGGTCCTGTCTCCATCAGGGTCCACCTCCTGAGCCATGCTCAGCGCCTCTGTGGTGGCGATGTCCACGTTGCAGGGGACCACCACCAAGTTGATCGTCTGTTGCTTCTTGATGTACTTCTTGATGAGTGCCTTGATCTGATGCAAAAAAAAAAAAAAATCACGCAAAGGAAGAGCACATCTCTGGTCAACCAACAACACAGCTAGACAGGTGTGATTGCGAAAAGCCAATTTCCAAGAGCATGACCCAGTTTTCGCACTTCTGGGTGTTGACTTGGCCAATCCCTTTCCTCGGACATGCCTGCCCCATCTGCCCTTTCTGGGTTCTCTGTTGATTTCCTACTTCCCTTCAACCCCACCGCTGGTATGTCTTCTTTCCCACAGACTCTCTGATTCCTGTAGCCAGACTAGACCTCTCCTTCTTCTCCAAATCTCTCTGATGCTTCTGAGAGTCTGCCTTCTCTTACAGTGTTTGTGTATGTGTCCTATTTGCCCCAGAAGCCCAGGGGTACCTTTGTGACCTCTCACGTGTCAGCTCAGTATCCCCATGCTGAGTCCCACATGGGGCCCCAAGTGGCAGGTGCTCAGTGCCCGCTACAATGGTATCTGATGTCAATAACATCTCTACATGTGTTCATTCCTAATATTAACGTCTTTTTCTGAAGTTTGTTCTTGGGAGGGGTCTAGCTCACTCAGATTAGAGAAATCCAATAAAATTTCTTAGAATCTGTAGGCAAAGAGAGATGTGGGCAGCATAAGCCTTACATTTCAAATTTCAAAAATATTATTCCCCATGGACAATACAAACCAACATGGAAAAGTCTGGCACCTAGGGACGTATTTTTTTTTATATATTTTGGTACAATTCACACATAGTTTTGCTCTCATGATGCCCCATAAAATTATTTTAAGTTGCACACAGAAAATAACACTGCATAGACACAAACAGGAAATTTGCATCACGTAAGCGCAGCCTAGCATCCTATAAACAATTAAGTGCTGGGGTCAAATAAAAATGACAAATACAAACAGGACCAGTTAGGTCTTAGCCATGGGAAAATTTCACTGAGTAAAGTTATAATCAATTTCTGTAAGCGAGTTTATGGAATAAACTCACGTTATGGAATAACGTTATAGAATAAATTCACGTGAAACGTGAATTGTCCTTAAGTTAAGTGTCTTCTTGTTGGTCTTTATCCCCTCGGCTACACCCTTGTGTAGCACCCGTTCTGCGATGTCTGCAAGTGAACAGACCATCCAGGGTTCTCCACCTCAGCATGTGGGACAATCTGGGATGGACAGCTCTTTGCTGGGGGCGGGGGCAGCTGGTGCATTATAGAAAATCCAGCTGCATCTCTGGTCTCCACCCACTAGATGCCGGTAGCAGCCCCTCTTTCCCAAGTTGTGACAACCATAAATGTCTCAGACATTGCTGACGTCCCTGGGGGGAGAACAGGCTTGGGGTAGGAACCACTATGGGAAACACACTTCTTCACCTTCAGTTCGTGCAACAAACATTACGGGCACCCCCAGGTGGTAGGTCCTTTCCAGGATCTAGAGATTCAGCACTGAACACACAGGCGATGTCCCTCGGGGGTTTTTGTCCCAGGAGGAAACGCAGACACTCAACAGGGATGGTGAATAGAAGTGGAAGGACCAGGTGCGGGGTACTGGGCATCAGGGAGGGCATCCCGGAGAAGGTGGCATTTGGGAGAGCTCTGAAGGAAGTAGGGGAATGTGCCATGTGGAAATCTGGGCAGAGGGATGGAAGAGAAGGTGCAAAGCTGGAGTGCTCGAGGACCGTCGAGGACTCGGGTGTGGCTGGCGCAGGTGAGGAACGGGGCACAGTGAGAGATGTGGCCAATGAGCTAGTGGGGCCAGAGCACACTGGACGTTGGCAGCTTTCATGCTGATGGACATGGGGCCACTGGAGAGCGTCGGGGAGTGACAGCTTCTGCCCCCTGTGCCCTGGGCACTGCTCCCCCAGTCTCCTCCCCAACCACTCAGAACGAGGGCAGGGGAGGCGCTCCAGAGCCCCTGGGGCTGCCCGCAGAGACCTAGAAGTCTCCCCATCTTCAGCTTGGCCCATTCCCAAGTTCCAGAAAAGCTCACCTGCCGTCCAATGTCCTGGGGCTGGTTTCCCACAGGTATCCTGGTGATGCCGGGAAGGTCAATGAGGGTCAGATCCGGAACCTCAGGGGAGGTGATCTCCAGACTAATGAGCTCATGGCTGATGCCAACTCCGTTCCCAGCTATGGTGTTCTGGGCTGTGGAGGCCGAGAGAGGGGAAACCCAGGGTCCAGATTAACGACCCATCCGAGGAAAAGCAGTTGTAGGAGGCTCCGAGAGCCCCTGGTGCTCAGGAAACACTTCACAGAGGCCTGAGGAGTGGTCTCTGAGGCCCCTTGGGGAGCTGTTGAACACACAGAGTCTCCGAAAGCCTGGCGGGAAGCATACCACATGCTCACAGTGGGATTACGGATGGGTTCTGTTCTCTTTCTTTATGCTTTTTACTATTTCCCAGTGAGTGTTGTAGCGGCTTCAAATACGTCCACAAATTCTTCCATACTCTCCCCTCCAAAAGGTGAGCCCTTGCGCGGGGGGGGGCTGGGCGTAGGGACCTCTGTCTAAAGACAGAGATGGCGGAAGTGACGGTGTGTGACTTTTTTCTTTTTGAGCTGGCCTCGAGCTCTGCTGATGCGGCAGGACGGTCTCCGTCCTCCTAGAGGGTGGCCAGCGGACGGCCGGGCTGGGTCGGAAATTGGAAGGTGCGCACAACTGTCATGAAAACCCAAGTGTCCGTAAAGACGGACCCTCCGTGCCATCGACAGGGAGCCTCCATCACATCCGCAAGCTAAGACTGGTGCGGGGAGGAAGGACAGACGTGCAGATGTGGGCCCCGGGGATCCCCACGAGAGCTTCGCAGAGCAAATCTCAAGGCCGGAAGGAGGATGTGTGGGCGGAGCTGAGACAGTCTCTCCTCCCCTCCCCCCCCACCCTGCACTTCCACCATCTGCCCAGCTGCCCGGCTGTGCGTGCACCTCGCTTGCCTGTCACCCACAGTGATGTCCAGATGCCCTCGGGTAGGCAGGGGCCACCAGACATGCCAAGGGGATCTCGTCCCTTCCTGGGAGCACCCCTGTAGGTGAGCTGGAAAAAAACAGTCTTCCCACAGGCTGTTCACGTCACAGCCAGAACAGGGACCGACTAAGATGTCTCGTGCATACATCTCAGAGCAAGGACCCGCTTCATGTGCGTGGGGCCTGAGCTGTCCCCATGTTCAGAGGGGCCCCTCTCCTGGCTTACTAATCTGCTTTCATGGTCTTGTAATTCTTGGTAATTCTGAACGGGGTGGGGGGGGTCTTGCAGTCTGACTTTGCACTGAGCGCCTGAGTCACGTAGCTGGCCCTGCACTCTGAGCGCAGGGGACCCACTCTGGAGCCTGGTTCAAGTCCAGATTCTGACTGGGCAGGTCTGGGGTGTCCCCCTGAGGCTCTGCAGTGCCAACAAGCCCCCAGGCAGAGTCGCTGCTGCAGACCAGATGAGGGCCAGGGAAATCCAGGAATGAAAGGAAGCTTAGATGGTCTAGGTGAGGGGGAGGGGGCAGTATCGATGGTAAACGTCGTGGGACACACATGCCAAGGACAAGGACACAGAGGTCACTGGTCACCGGCTCAAGGGGAAGCATGGAGACATAAGGACGATGCTCCCCCGTCACCTGGCCTTGTCCCCCAGGGTGGCCTCTCTCCTCAACACCTCCCTTCCTCCTCCTCCTCCGCTTGGAATTAGCCACGGATCCACCGTGGAAGAGAAAGAGAGTCCTGGAGCATCAGGGCTGGAGGACCCTTCTCTCTCCAGCAGCCTGGTGGGGTGGTCATCAGGGGTGAGCACAAGAACCGGGAGCAGGTCTTCTCCGTTCTGCAGGAGATCCCTCTGCCGAGCCATTTGAGGCCTGCAGACATGGGGTTCCTGGGGAGCTGAGCCCGGAAGTCACGGAGAGAGGCTATGTTTGCTATCAGTCACATGGAGCCCCCCATGTTCCGAATCCGCTTTAATAATCTGCAAAGCCGTGGCCCAGACGGGGATGGGGCGTTCTGCGGGGGCACTTCCCAGAGGAGGGGACGGCGTGCGAGGCAGGAGGCCCAGCACACGGAAGAGCCTGGGAGGAAGAGGCCCGATGACCAGGAGGCGGAGAAGGAGCCAGGACGGCCAGGGAGCGGCCCCCAGAGCCGCACCTGCAGACCCCCGGGGCCTCCTACCTTTGAGGACCTCCTTCTCCACCTGGGAGGGGTCCTGGAGCTGGAGCTCCGTCTTGAGGTAGCTGATCTTCCCCCTCCACGCGCTCTCGTGTGGCTCCTTCTTCAGCTTCAGCACCAGCGGGCACCTGGTCACAATCCCTGAGACAGTGTCCCAAACATTCTAAGTTCCCTTGAAAAGAAGGGCTCGCGGGTGCCCTTTCCCCTCACCCCCCAAGGAGCTGCCCCGGCATCCCCAGAGTCCCCGTCTGAGATTTCAGCCCCTCTCCAGGGCTGGGGAGCGATGGGGGCCTGGATCGGGTGGCACGAAAGTACCCAGGTCCTAGGACAGAGGCATTGCAGCTGCCCCCCTCCCCCAGGGGGCCCTGTGCTCTGTGGTCACTGAGCCTCCAGGCCGACCAGGGCCACTGTCCCTGCTGTGCTGCTCTGGAAGCCACACAAGCCCGAGTTGAGGCTCTGTGTATCTGAGGGCTCCCCAGGATGCCTGGGCTGGAGTCTCAGTCGGGCTTTGGCCGTGGGACCAGCCTTTGTCCAGGCGGCCGCAGAGGGGAGAGGGCAGAGGACAGATGGACGTGTGGAGCGGTGAGACCTGTCCCACCCCCTCCAAGCCCCTCACACTTGGGGTTGGAGGGTGCGGGGAGAAGGTAGCTAGAGCCAGGGCAAGAGTCTGGACATCCGAAGGAGGGGGTTCAAGGGCATTCTCGGGACTCAAGGCTGGAACTGCCCCTTGCTTCTCGGGGCTGGGCGTTCCTGTGGCGAGGCCCCGAGCACCGCATGTGTCCTCCATATTCCTGGCCCTAGAACGGCCAGCATCAACTCCTCCTCCAGCCTGGGGACCCGCCAGAGTCACAGGCATGCCACTGGTCCCCGGACCCTCCACCATGCTGCACTTCCCCCCAGAATGCGGAGCCCAGGGCAGAGCAGAGGAGCGACACTCCAGACCCTTCCTCCCTCGTGCATCACGTGCCCGGCTGGGCTGACAGGGACCTCACAGGACGCCCTGGAGTCTAGGACCAGGCTGCCAGTGGCCAGGAGAGGGCACAGGCCGGAGTGCCTGGTGCGGCAGCGGCTGATGGGGGCTGTGCAGGACCCGGACAGCCCTCTGGGGTCCCCACACCCTCCTCTGTGCCCGGGGGCAGCCCAGGTGACATGGCATCGGTGGCCCCCGACCCCTGGGTTCCGGTCGGCTCTGGGCTACGGCCGCACTGGCAGGAGAGGGCTCAGGGCCAGGGACCCGGATGGAGCCTCCTCCAACCCACCTGGAGGGCACCAATTCTTTCTGCCCTTCCTTTTCCCCTTTATTTTATTAAATCATAAACGTACAACAGCCTTTTAACTCTATACACACTTAGTATTTTTTTTTTCAAGGAAAACAGTGTGTCTTATCACACTACGATCCTGGCTAATCGCTTTTCCAAACGTTGAGAAAATTTTTCACACGTCCCCTGAGACTTAGAAATTCAACGTGGTCAAAGAAATGTTTCTACACTCTTTACAGAGACCACTGGAAAAACACGCAAGCTCCCTGGGCCTCGACTGACCCAGGCCCAGGGAGAGCTACTGATGTGAAAGGGGGTCAGAAACCCGGGGGCCGCAGGGGATCCCCCTCCCCACCTCCGCCAGCCAGCCCAGGCCTTGCGCTGCAGACCTAAGCCTCCCAGGGCCTGTCTCTGAAGCTGCCGGCCCCCCAGGGATGCTCTGTGGCCCGCGGGTGGCCCAGCAGGCTGCGGAGCAAAGCTGGCCAGGGTGCTTACCGCTGCCTCTGGGGAGGGCGACCCCCGACAGAGCCTCCAGCACGGAGCTCTTGCCCGAGCTCTGGTCCCCGATGACGGCGATGGCGGGCAGGGCCAGGTCCTGCTCCACGCCCAGCGCCCGCAGGGAGTCGATGAGGTCGATGCAGGGGCGCACCTTCTCCTCGTACTGGCGAGCCAGGCTGCGCTCGGGGCCCTGGAAGAGGCAGGATTCCCATCATCACCGGGAATTTAGGGCAGAATGTGTGCCTCCACTGATGTTGGGGTGCAGACAGGAGGTGGGAGGGCCTCCGGGAGGTGCCCGTGTTCTCTTCCTGCAGAGGCTTTGCTTCTGCCGATGTGGGGCCAGCTGGCTGGGAGGTGTCTCACTGAGCAGGGAGAAAGCACGCAGGGGTGGGAGCTCCTGGCCAGAGGGAGGACAGGAGCCAGGCCCTGGGCTGCCGAGCAGGGGTGGGGTGGGGAGTGGGGTGGGTTAGCAATGGTGGCAGTGACCACAGCAGCTGCAGGAAATCTCCCCTGGGAGGGAGGGAACAGAAGCCCCAGGCTTGCTGCCTCAGAGATCGGATCCCTGGGGCTTGCTGCAGGTGCCTGGGAGACTGCGGGGCACCGGCTTTCCTGCTGGGACTGGACCAGACTTGTGGGTTTATGGCTGTGATTGGGGCACTCACCTCTGGCCGGCGGCTGGAACGTACCCTTCCTGAAGTCCCTCTGCGTGACTTACCTTTGCCTTCTGTTGGCCCCTGCTTCCTCCTGGCTGCTGAGGGTTCAGTGTCAGCAAGTGGAACTCCTTGGTGAGATAAGCTGGATCCTGCCCTCTGACCTGACCGTTCGGGGGACACATCATGTGTCCTGCTGCCTCGCCGGGTGGCGGGGGCTGCTGGTGGAAGAAATTCAGTTCTTTTTTTGGTTGCCGTTGGGGACAAAACATCTTGCGCCTCTGGTATGGCCAAGAAGCGTGGGCCTTAGACATTAGCCGTCACTGAGTCAGAGCTGGTGGGAGTGCTCCCCGTTGCTCAGCACCGCGTCTGCCCGACAAGCTCTGTAAAGACACAGGATGGCAGAGTGGCCCACTGTCCCCAGGCAGTCTCCTCCCAGGCCGGACCTTTGCCAGCCCCGCCTCGCCCAACCCCACACCACGCACCCCTGCACGCAGACCCGGGGGAGACCTCAAGAACAAATCTGTGGACTTGTTGAATCTCCTTAAATAAGGAAATCATGTAAGTTATAGTAACCTCCATGATATAAACACACAATAAATTACTTCGCAGAGAGCCAAGCTGAGGAGTTTGCTCTCCCAGCAAATCAAGGGCTCCCTTTTGTCAAAGAGTAAAGGACACAATCGGTCTGTGTCCTCTCCCCCTTGGCGGCAAGGAGGCTCGAAAGTGAATCAGGGGGAGTCGTAGGGTCGTGGGCCTTGCCATGCTTTTTGGCTCTCGTCCGCAGAGTCTTATCAGGCCTTATTCTTGTTTTAAGATTTTGCAAGAAGAGAGAATTAGGGGTCCCCAGAAAAAGAAAGACGAGATACAACTTTCTTGACATAAGAAAGGTCATTTTAGGCCCGGGCCATCCTGGATTCTGGGCCTGACCTGCACTTGCCCAAAGCATATTTCTTGCAGAACCTCCTGGGATATGTTGAAACTGCAGAAGAATAGAGCCCAGTAGTTAAGGATTTTAAGGGAAAAAAAGAATGGAAGAACAAACAGCTACCATCAGGCCAGGAGATAGCCTAATGGTATCGGGGACAATCAATCGGTGATAAAACTCCCAGGGCTTGTTCAAAAGTAAAAGATTGGCCCAACACACTCTTGAGCATCACTGCAGGATCTAACCCCCGTGAGCACACAGATTCCGGACCAACTGGACCCAGAGAACTGATGGTGTCACTCTGGCTGGCCCTGTGCCTTCCATCACCTAGGACCCGGACTCTGTCCCTTAAGATGGCTTTTGCCCCAAGTCCGCACTGTGTCCCCCATTGCCCAAACCCCGACATGAATATGCACGTAAACCTTCCCCAGTTCTGTTGTTTGAGGAGACACTGCTTCGGGAAATATCCCCGGTGTTCTTTGCTTGTTCCAAGTACCACCTTCCTTGTCCTATTCTTGGGCTTGGTTGGTCGTGCCCTTTGGCTCGCGACGCCAGCAAGAGGCGAACCCAGTTTCGGGTAACCGTTTTACAAGCAATTTACAGCGGTGCATGTGAGAGATGGTCTTTAGGGCCATACATTCTCCGCCTTTCCTGGTGGGAGCTTGCAGGCCCCGGAAGGAGGGGTCGCAGCTGAAGACACAGCCGTGCCGCAGAGAAGCCCCGGGGAAGTGAGCGTGGAGAAATACCCACTCCTGGGACTGCGTGGCGGGATGGGGCAGCAGGATCCGATCAAGTCAGGAGCACAGATTCGTCTTTGGTAAGATAGAGATCATAAATGGTGGCACACAGGATAGGAGGAGACAGGAGGGACAGGAAGACGTGCCAGGGGGGAGACGCATGGGCAGGGGAAAGATGGCCGGTCGTGCTCGGGGATCAGCGAGGCCGCCCCCGGAGAGAGGGCTTCCTTCCTTCCCTCCCTCTCATCGGCTGCGAAAGCACCCGAGTGGGACCCTGCCGGCCCCCACTCCCAACTAGACCTTGCAGGGGCCGAGCCAGCAACCCAGAGGAAGAAGAGGCCCCAAGGGTAGGTAAAGGGTGGGACGCAGGGGGGGCCGTGACCGAGGACAGGAGGAGGCCCACCGGAGGCGACGGCTCCCTCGCCTGGAGGAGGTGCCATCTGGACCAAGGGACAGCGGACAGGGAACGGACGGAGTTGTTCTACATCGTCCCTGGGCCTCTGCCTGCGTCCCTGATCAGCTCCAGGGGATCCTCGTGGGATGGACGCTGCTGCTTGTCTCCTTCCCAGCATGAGACAGAGTGGGGGTGTGGCTGACCCGAGGACGAGTCACAAAACCCAGACCCGTGTGCCTGCCCAGGCCACAGACAGGACAAGCTCAGAAGGGTGGCCTGAGCTCGTCTCCGACCCTGCCACCCTCGAAATGGACTCTCCCGGAGCCTCTGTCCACCGTCCACCGTCCACCCAGTCCGGACTCGAGAGGGACCCGACAGAGTGACCTCATCTCACCATCCCTTGCGCTGGGTCCATGGAGACAGTGCCCCCTCTGTTGAAGGCACCCTCAAGTTGTGACGAGGTTACCTACATCACAGGTAGGCCCCTGAGTGACATGCAGGAGAAGAAAAGGCATTACGCAGAATCGTCAGGTGATGGTTCCCAAACTGTGCGTCGGGGCACCCTGGGGAGCCTCCGCAAACTTGCAGGGGCACTCGTGGCTTATTTAAGATTTCTCAGGGGCACACAGAGACACCTGATGGACACCACACAACCTGCTGGTACTGAGTTGTTTGGACCTCACAGCAACAAGTAATCGATAGAACTCTCCGGTATTTCTTTTGGTCAGGGGTGAAGGGGCCGCTTGGCAGGAGGGTTATCTTGAGCTGAAGGCAACTGAGACCCTGCGGGCTCAGGAGAAACTTTGCCCCTCCCCCTGCCCCTCCCGGTCCCCCCCCCGCCTTCCTCCCCGCCCCCTCTGCCCTCCCCCCACCCGTCCCGCCCCCTGCTCCCCGTGCCCCGCCCCCCACTCGTGCTCTCTCTCTCCGAAATGAATAAATAAAATAAAACCTTAAAAAAAAAAGAAAGAAAAGAAAACACTTCACAGAGGGCCACCATCCATGAGGATAGATTTGGGATCTCAATCTTGAAGACCAGCCCCTCGCTCCCCCAGGGTCTGTTCTCCCGCTTTTGATTCTACTGGAGCCTTTGCTCGGGCTCCGCCCCGCCCCAGGGGCGCCCAGTAGGCGGGAGGGCCCGGACCCCAGCGCCCTGCGCCCATCCCCCGCCCGGGCGCGGGCTCTGCGAGGAGCTCGGCAGCCGCACAGGCTCTGCGCGCAGAGGGGAGAGCGCGGCATCCATTTCTCATTTGTCCTCCTTGGACCTGGCATCTTGCTGCGCCTTCAGGGTTATTCTAAAATTGCCACGATTGGGCCGAGTCTGTACGACCACTCAGACCTGTGGGGATAGTTTGCTTCTTTCACGCTAATCAAGAAATTTTGTTTCTCCTGAAAGCAGAATACAAGGGCAAAAATCGGGTTCACCGGGAACTCGGCAGTTTCCAGGAAACAGGCAGGAAGTTGTTATTACTCACAGATGCGCGTCTACACTTCCGCTCGGTCCTTGGCTGAACCCCGGGGCTCGGTGTGAGCGGCGGGGGGAGCCGAACCTCCGACTGTGCTGGGAAGCCTGCCGGAATTGCTCGTGTCGTGGGTGACCCTGCGGCCGCTGGCACGACCCGGGAACACCCACCGCACCCTGAGATAGCTTCCCCAAATAATGCCAGGTTTGCTGGCACCGGCCAGAAGCTGGGAGAGGCGAGGAGGGACCTGCCCTGCCGACACCTGGATCTCAGACCTCCAGCCTCCAGAGCTGGGAGACGAGAAGTTTCTACTATTCAAGGCACCGAGCGCGTGTCACTTTGTTTCGGTGGCCCTGAGATGCGAGCACTCCGTGGTTTATGCTCATCTGTTCCCTGCAAATGCCTGTTTGCTGGGAGGACCTGGCCTCAGTGTCTCTCTCGAAGTAACACTTCGAAGGCGCCGTATTACACTCCATAGTGCCACGGGGACTGCCAAATGCTAGCAGGTGCCCTGTCCTTCCAGCGCGCCACTGAGGGGGCCCGGTGCCACCGAAGCCCCGAGACCAGGCTTGGGGGCTCGAAGTCTGACACCAGTTCCACCGTGTGGGTTTTCTTCCGATTAACTCAATTCTTTCACAATCTACCCAAAAATAGCATCCGACGCCACAGGCTAAGGGCTGGGTCCGGCAGATTGCTCCCGCGCACACCGCACCCCCACCCGGCCCCCCGCAGACGCCAGCCACAGGTGTCAAATGCTTCGGACCCACTGGCTACAGATCGGAGGTTCCAACCACCGCCACCTGGGGTTCCAATAATTTGCTAGAGTGGCTCACGGAACTCAGAGAACTTACTAGATTACCGGTTTATTATAAAAGAATGTGACTCAGGAACAGCCAGATGGAAGAGATGCCCAGGGCGAGGTCCGGGGGTGGGGGGGAAGGGGGCGGAGCTTCTGTGCCCTCCAGGGACCACGCTCCCCACAGTCCCCCGTGTTCACCAGCCTGGAAGCGCTCCAAACCTTCTCCTTTTGGGTTTTTATAGTGGTTTCATTGCACAGACGGAATTGCTTCAACCTCCAGCCGCTCTCCCTCCCTGGAGGTCAGGGGGCGGGACTGAAAGTTTCAACAATAATCACAGGCCAGCCCTACCCTAGGATGCTTTCCAAAGTCACCTTATTAACATAACACAAGACAATGCTCTCTCCATTTGGGAAATCCCAAGGGTTTTAGGAGCTCTGTGCCAGGAACAGGATGAAGATAAAATTATATACATATATATTTTTTTCTGATATTTGTATATATTGCAAAATGATCACTGCAATAAATGTAGTTAACGTCTGTCTCGATACATTGTGACATTTTTCTTCTGATAAGGACTTTTAATATCTACTTTCTATAGGCGCCTGGGTGGCTGAGATGGTTAAGCGTCGGCCTTCGGCTCAGGTCACGATCCCAGCATCCTGGGATTGAGCCCCCGCATCCGGCTCCCTGTTTGGCGGGGAGCCTGCTTCTCCCTCTCCCTCTAATGTTCCCCAGCTTGTGCTCTCTTGCCCTCTCTGTCAAATAAATAAATAAAATCTTAAAAAAAAAATCTACTTTCTAAGCAACTTTCAAATACGCAATACAGCGTTATTAACTACATTACTGTAATATATAGCCGGGTGATGAGAGTTAATGTATCGTTATAATTCACAATATCACGGGGGCGCAAAGCTCCCACCCCACCCCCAGAGGCGTGTGCACCATGGATGCTGAGCGAGGCGTCCCAGAAGCCACCCCTTTGTGGCCACAGGGCCTTTGGTCAGCTTCAGGATGGGGGGCTGCCCCGTGCCTCCAGGCCAGCCACCTCCTCTAGAACGCACCTCGGGCGTGCAGGCCTGGCTGGGGGCCAGCACCAACCCAGGCCTTCCCAAATCTCCCGTGGGGCACCTTCACAAACTTGTCTTTCTGCCTCCTGCCTTCTGGCATAAGCCACGTTTCCCGGGAAATCCTTTGAAAAAGCACGAACTGTAGCAGAACTGTTGCAGAAAGACATGGTGACGCAGCCCTCCCTGCACGGCTGCCGGGGGGGTCCCCCTCTTACCTCCGTGCCTCCTCAGCGCACACCGGGAGAGTCATCCCGTCCTTCTCCGCTTCCCTCTTATATGCTGTGCGGCTCACTCCCCATGAGCAGCACTAGCAGAAACGAAACAGATATCCCAGCCACAGAAATGAAACGGAAACAGCAACACCCTCCCCCGCCCCCTGCCCTGCCCGTGACTCATACAGGGGTCCTCAGCCTCCAGCTGGGGCAGGATTGTCCGGGAGGGCTGGGGCACACATGGTGGGGTGGCGAGGGCTGCTGCCTGGGGCCGGGGTGGGGCCGGAGAATCTGCATCGCAGAGGACGAGTTCTGGGGGAGGCTGGTGTCGGGCCCCATTTGGAGATCCAACGACTCAGAGCAGCACGGTCCTACAGGACATTCTGTGATGATGGGAATGTTCTGTTCCTTGCTGTCCACTACAAAGGGGTGCCAACGTGGCTCCCAAGCATCCGGAACGAGGCTAGTGAGCCCGAGGACCTGACCGTCTTGCTCGGTGTCATTCTGATTAACTCAGCGGGTTAATCCCCCCGCCCGGGTGCCTCCCACACGCCCGCCCCTCTGTGATCTGAACGCTCTGAGAAGTCCCGCAGCAGCAAGCCTGAATCACACCTGACCATTGCCATCCTCTTCCCGCGCAGACCCAAAGGGGGAAGTCCGCAGCTTCCCGCAATGACCCGTTCGTTCAGTGTACACCCTCACGCTCCTGGTGGGTCCCTGCCCTGGGAGAGCTCTCTGCCGGGACAGGAAGAGGACAGAGGCCAGACTGCAGGGGGCTCCCAGCTGGTCCTCGGTCATGTCCCCTGCGAAAGTGCAGGCATGCGCCCAGGGGTCCTGCAGGTCCCCTGTTCTGTGCCTGAGTAGAGGTGAGTCAGGTATGCCTGTCACCAGAGCACAGCTGTTGGGGACCCCAGGATGCCAGCACTGCACAAGGAAGAGGAAGCAGGCCTCAGGCTGATCTTCCCCCAAATCAAAACTAACATTGTATATAAATCATGAAAAAAAAAAAAGCAAACCCAAGCACTTCTATGTTCATTCATTTTACTTACTGCCCTCGTGGGCACGTTTTCCTTTAAAGAAGGAATTTAAAGGTTTAAAAGATATCTTTAGAATCCTGGCCTTGAGGGGCACCTGGGTGGCTCATTTGGTTAAGCATCTGCCTTCGGCTCAGGTCATGATCCCAGGGTCCTGGGATCGAGTCCCGCATCAGGTGCCCTGCTTGCGGGGAGCCTGCTTCTCCCTCTTCTCCCTGCTCATGCTCTCTCTCTCTCTCTCTCTCAAATAAATGAAATCTTAAAAAAAAAAAGAACCCTGGCCTTGAGAGGTCTTGGGGAGACAGTCTTGGAGATCTGTGCCCTGCAGGGTCTGATGCTGAGCACTGTTACTCCAGAGCCCCGGGGCGGGGAGCTGAGCAGCTCATCTGCAGCGTGATGCTTTTCTGTTTGACCACCGATGTCTTTTCTAGCAGTCCCGGGGCGTGTCTACAGCTCCAGGAAAGGCACCTGAAGGCCCTGGACAAGCCGGACAGAGAGGCCCTATCTTAGGTGGGGGCAGCAGGAGCAGCTGGGGACCTCCGTCTGCTGTCCAAAGAGCTTCCCCTCCTGCGTGCTCCCCATCCCAGCGGCCTCTCCAGGAGGGAGCAGGGGTGCCCACACATTCTAACTGCCAGGATGGGGTCCTTGCGGCTGGCGGCTGGTGACATGCGCAGCCGAGGGGGGAGCATGCTCAGCAGCACCGCTGTCCTGCTGCTCTCTGCTCAGCTCCAGGGGGCTGGGGCTGGAGGTGCGGGTGGGGGTGGTGAGAGGATAAGGATGCACCCCCAGCTGGCCTGCTGAGCCTCTGTGGGATGGCAGCCAGTGTGTTCAAAGGGTCCCGGCGCCCTCCCACCCACCCTCCGATGGCCCTTTCCTTCCAAGTTGGCATTCTCGGCTGTGCAAATAAGACCATGGAAACTACTTGGATTGATGAGCTGGAGGGAGCTGTGGAGCCCGAGGATCGAGGATCGGCAGGGGTTTGAGGGATGTGTGTTCCAGTGGGGTGCCGTAGCAGGGGGCACTGTGAGGTCAGAGCCCACTGCCTCCTCACTCTCCAGTGGGTTAACAATGGTGCCCGCACCCCAGGATGGGCGCGAGGAGTAGTGGAGGGTCTGCAGCAGGTGCGCTGGGCACATGGGACGTCATGTCGGCTCTCAAGCATGGTGCTGTCCCTAGGGGACTGGCCCTAGGCCGGGCAGTGTGAGCTGGGTGGGACAGAGTCCTTTAAGGGGCTGGAGCATCCCAGCCGGTGACACCCTTTTCTCGGTCAGGAACAAGCTCTGTTCTCAGTTTTGTGGTGTTCAAAGTCCAAGGCATCTTGGTAATGGAAACGCTGAGGTAAGTGGGAATGGGGGGGGGAAGCCCCCACTTCAGGGAGGCAGAGGCTTGAGGCCCTGGTGTCCTCCCTGGAAGGGGCAGCTACTTCCAGCCTCCCCAGCTGCCATCCTTGAACCTGCCACAGGGAGGGGCAGGGTCTGCACTCCTCCCAGGAGAGCTCACCCCTGCTCTGCCCTGGGGATGGGGGCTCGGCTTGCCCTGATGGGGGCTGGACCAACAGGATGCTCAGAGCTGGTTGCCCACCTCCGTGTCATTGGCAGCTTTTTTTTTTTTTTTACTAGACTCTATTTTACTGCAGTTGTGGGTTCAAAGCAAAATTGAGAGGAAGTTACAGACATTTCCCATTTCCCGCTGCCCCTGCACATGCACAGCCTCCCCCATGATGGACATGCCCACCAGAGAGGTACCTTTGTCCCAGGCGACAAACCTGCACTGATGCATCATCACCCAGAGTCCGCAGTTCATGTCAAGTTCACGCTCGGTGATGTGCATTCTGAGGGTCTGGGCAGGTGCATGAGGACACGCATCCACCTTACAGTATATACGGGTCCTCTGAGCTCCAGCTGGGCCCCCCACCCCCAGTCCCCGCTGCCCCCGCCTCACTGACCACCCTCACACTCTCCAAATGCCTCATCCCCACGCCTCCTAGTTGGTCCAGACCCCAGAACCCCTGACCCCTCCTGCAGAGGGGGCCAGAGGGGCTTCCCAGTAAGGGGAGGACACAGCGAGGCGGCTGGTGGGGGACACGGGGCTCTGAGGGGAGGGAGCAGTCCCCAGCGCAGGGCGGAGGACGGCGTGGGCACAGCCGTCCCACTGCTGGCATTGCCCCCCGGCTGTGAACTCGCCCATGCAGGCTGGGAAGCGGATGCTTTCAGGAACGTTCCACAAGAGCTGCCGAAAGAAAACGCGGTGGCAGGGCCTACAAGACCCACAGCAGTGACCCAGGCCTGAAATCTCAAATGTGCTAATGTTGTGGAAGCCATTCTGCTGATGGCCATACTATTTAATGGAATAAAATGAAAGTTTGGGGAGAAAACACAAGCCTGATGAAGGGAATATGGCCAAGGTCGCCACTGGGGAGGACGTTTTCAGGAAGCTGTTTGGCAGGCGGTCAGCTTGGCAGCCGAGCGTCGGCAGGTGGCACCGTGAGAACAGACTCGGGGCCCTCCTGGATGCTGGCGCCCAGAGGCTGGGACATGTCCACACTCGGGGCCCTGTGGGCAGCAAACGGGACACGGACGGTCCGGGGCCCGCGCCCCAGGTGGGGATGTACCCGTGAGGGCCACCGCAGGTGCCAGCGGAGGCTGAGGGGTCCCAGCACTATCTCAGGGCGGGGGAGCCTCACATCCCGGGACAGGATTCTGGGACGTGCTTGGCCAGGAGGCCCTGAGGCCTCATCCCTGACAGTGAACTAAGATCAATGGGGCTGTGAAAATGCAGTCATTCGGGCCAGAGTACAAAGACACTCCCTCCCCCTTTCTTTAGTACAGAAATGTCTATGGGCGCCAGAGCTTAGAACCCAAAGGGAACCGTAAGCATGTCCCTGGGGCGGCCATACCAAACCCCACAGATGGGCGGCTTAAACAGCGACATTTGCTCTCCCTCAGTCTAGAGGCCAGAAGTCCAAGGTGTTGGCCGGCCTGTGCACCCTCCACGGGTTCTGGGGGGGCATCTGCTCCAGGCCTCTCCCCAGGCTTGTAGGGGTTTGCTGGTGTCCCTGGGACTTCCTGGCTTGTGGAAGCGTCACCCGGACCTTTGCCTCCATGCTCTGTGTCCACGTCCCCCTTTGCATAAGGACACGATCACCCTGGCTCGTGGTCCACCCTACTCCTCCTAACATGCTACACCCACAACAACTCTATTTCCAAATACGGTCACATTCTGAGATTCCAGGGGTTAGGATCTCAACTTAGGAATTTTTGCAGGGACATAGTTTAGTCCATAATGGGGCCTGAGCCACAGTCCTAGCCAGTGGTTTGCAGACTCCCCGGCCGTAGGTCCGGTCCTACGGCAGTTCCGCAGCCCAACAAGCAGGGCTTGCTCCTCCCAACCTCTCTTTCCAGGCCACATCCCTTCCTTCCCTCACCATTCCCATCCATTCCAGTCTTCCTGCTCACGAATGCCTTCACTTAGAGACATTCTGGCATAAACGTACTGTGTGCCAAGACTGGATACAACCAGCAAATACTGCTCGCTTGAAGACAAACCTCAAAAACTCATCAAATGTTGACTGTTGGCTACGATTCTTGGGCCAGGCCACACCGCATGGGTCTACACATCACACGTTTATTAAGGCCGTGTGCAACGTTAGCTCGGTTGTTTCGGTATGCAGCCTTCTATCTGCACCTCTGCGGGCCAGCCAGAGTACCTGTTCCTCGCACTATCAGAGTGGTTGATCTGTGTGAAGAAAAGAAAAGAATTGTATTTATCCACTCATCGATTCAACAAATATTTAACGTGTCAGTTACGAGCAAAGTCATATAAAGAGAATCACTGCCTAGAACGGGATTTGCTCTAACCTACTCTGGGCACTTGATTTTTTTTTCTTAATAATATTTGAACCAGGTGTTAATGAAGCTCTAGAACTTTCCGCAACGACACAGATGTTCTATCATCCATGCTGTCCAGCACAGCAGCCACCAGCCACGTCGGATTCGTGAGGACTTAAAATGTTGGCTAGTGTGACTGATGAACTGAATTTTAAATTCTATTTTATTTAGATAAATGTAAACGTAAATCCAAATTTGGCTAGAAGCCGCCATATTGGACGACATAGCTCAAATGTTTAATTTTTAATTCTCTGGATGTAGGGCTGTATTTTTTTTTTTTTTCAGGGAAACTGTAGCGTCCCTTGCTCAGCAAATGTGTGTTCATACTGACTGGGCTTAAGTCCTTCACATCTTTGCTTCTTTCACAGATAACAGAGCACCTTAACCTGACACGTAAGAAGGATAATTTGCATTGTTATGGAACTGTGGAATTCTAATTTTACATTCCTTTTTATATAACAGCTTTACTAAGATGTAATTCACATACTATAAAATTTACCCATTTAAAGCATGCAATTCAGTGGTCTCTACTGTATTCACAGAGATACGCCACCATCACCATGATTTTAGAACATTCTCATCACCTGAACAAGCAGGCACTCCCCACTGTCCGCAGCCCTAGGCAGCCACTCATCTACTTTCTGTCTCTATGGATTTTGCCTATTCTGGAAATTTCATACAAATGGAATCATACTAATATGTGTGTTTTTTGTGTTTGGTTTTCTTCACTTAGCATATTTTGAAGGTTCGCCGGTATTGTAGCTTGGATTGGCATGTCACCTCTTTATGTGGCTGCATAATATTCCAGTGAATGGCTATACCATATTTTATTATACATTTTCAATCCATTAATCAGACATTTGGCTTGTTTTCCATTTTTTTGGCTATTATGGATAATACTGCTATGCACATTCATGTACAAGTGTTTGGGTGGACATATGTTTTCATTCTCTCAGGTAGATATTTATAAGTAGGATTGCTGGGTTATCTGGTAACTGTTTATCTAACTTTTTGAGGACTTGCCAGAACGTTTCCCAAAGCAGCTGTGTATCACATTTCCTCCAGCAGTGTATGAGGGGTCTAATTTCTCCACATCCTCGTCCACACTTCTTATTACATCTTGTGTGTTACAGCCATCCCAGTGAGTGTGAGGTGGTATCTCACTGGGGTTTTTATTTGCAGTTTCCTAATGGCTAATGATGAGCATCTTTTCATATGCTTATTGGCCATCTATATGTCTTTGAAAAGCTGATTAGTCAGATCCTTTGTCCATTTTAAAACTGGGTTGTCTTTTTATTATTGAGCTGTAAGAGTTCTTTATATATTCTGGATACAAGTCCTTCATCTGCACATATTTTCTCCCATTCTGTGGTTACCTTTTCACTTTGTGGACGGTACTTGTGCTTTCTTCCGTTGTTTGTGCTTTTCGTGTCATATCAAAGAAACTGCTGTCTAACCCAAGGTCACGTTTTCTTCTGAGGGTTTAGTAGTTCTAGCTTTTACATCTAGTTATTTGACTGAGTTTTTGTATATGGTGTGAGGTAGGGGTCCCAATTTGTTCTTCAGCATGTGGATATCCAGTTGTCTCAGTGACACTCAGTGACACTTGTTGAAAACATGACTCACTCCCCAAAGGCCCCACATGGGAAAGCTCTGTGATGTGTGGAGGAGAGCAGAGTGCAGCGGTAATGGGTTCGCTGGTGTGTGGAGCATACGCAGCATGGAAATAAGAGTAGGAGGGGACTGGCTGGGCTGCAAATCAGGGGTCTTAGCTCTGGTTCCAGATCGCCAGGGACCAGGATGGAGACCATGCTGGAGGTGATGCTAATGATGACCCCGTGCTGAGTACACCAAGCGGGGCAGGCTGACCACCCACAGTTCAGCGTGAAGACAAGGAGGCTCAGGCATGTGACATCATAGTCCTCAGGTCACAAAGCTCAGGGCGACGGTGTCCAGGTCCAAACCCAGGTTACGCTGCTTCAGACTTCTATCCTCCTTTATTTCTTAGTTTGTGAGTCTCGGATTCCTCCCCCTTTATAAAGCTGGAATCAGCCTTAAAGTCTCTTACATTTTATTTTTATTATTTTTTTTAGAAACTGTTTATTTTCCATCAACCTTATTTCCATTTTGTTTGCCTTTGTGGAAGAGCAGCTTCAGACCACTCAGTGGTTGCTCCTACCCATTCAGTGGCCCAAGCGTGGGAGCCTGCAGACCAGTCTTCTGTGGCCGGCTGAGTCTTCAGGAGGGAGCTGCTGACTAGGCACAGAGCGCACCCACTCGTCTTCGACAAGTCTGTGATTTCAGGCTGAGTAGCAGTGAACTCAGTCCGGAGCTGGAGCAGTCCACTCTGAAATCCCTCCTGGGTCGCGGCCTTTTTGGCAGCGGCCTGCTCGTCTACTGCAATCTCGTCAGGATCTCTGTGGAAGCAAAGATCAGGCCCGACCTCCCATGCGTGTACCCAGGAAATGGTGCCAGGCGTGAGCAGAACTTCCCGGGCCAGCATCCCTCACATCGGACCCCCTGAGTGGGCTCCATTGTTGTCGCAAGGGATGGCGATGTCCACGTCGTGCAGGGGGTAGTCTCTGCTCCACAGAGCGACGGTGGGAAGGTGAACGTAAGGCACCTCTGTGACAGGCTGGTGGCCAGCCCTGCGATCAGTAACCACCAGAGTCTGGGCTCCCGGAAGGCTGCCTGGATCTGGTTAGTCAGTGAGGGTTCCGGGGGGAGGCGGACGGCAACAGCACACTGCAGCCCAGCTCACTAGCCAGGATTCATGGATGATAGGACACTGACATCAGCCAGGTTTTCAATGACAACAATGACATGAGCTGCCAACGGAAGCTTCTCTCAGGTTCTCCTCAGATTCATGATGTGGATGCCTTCACTTTTCCTTCTGTAGATGTACTGCTCCATTTGCAAGTCAGTGTTGGTGCCACTCAAGTGGGTTCCTGCTGCAAGGAATTTGAGGACATCCTCCTCCTTCACTTGCAGGACATCAGGGGCTCTGGTCATGGGGACAGTTTCCCTTTAAGTTAGGACGGGAATGCGGAACAACGCCACATGGACCCCTCAGGTCACAAAGTAGTGTGGAAAAAAACAAGTCTCTTACATTTTACAATTCAGTTCAGTGGGTGAGTGGGGCTGGTGAAGGCTTCTGAACGTGGGAATGACCTGTGGGCTGTGCTTGGGAAGCCAGCTCTGGGAACAGCAGCGGGATGGAGGTGATAGTGGCCGGGGACCAGCGAGGGCCTGGGAGGCCTGCCCCACACAGCCCCACACCACCCCTGGGGAAGTCCACACAGCAAGTCTGCATACCCAAAACAGGAAGGCATAATGATTCCTCCATTAGTACTTGACTCGAGCTTTGGGTGAGATCGTCCTGAGGCCCTGGCCCCCAGCTCAGGCCTCAACAGCATCTGAGCAAACCCTTTTGTGCCCCCAAGCCACTAATAGCTCCCACCAAAACCACTCACTGCACTCAGGTTAACGCTGAGTAAAAGGGATTCAAGCTTCACTCCAGGCCTTTCTGATACCATGGACACACTCAGTGATGAGGGCAGCACTTCCTACAGGGCCTGGCCTGCGCTCGGGCCAGGTCCCTGACCCAGGGCAGGTGGGGAGAGGCCGAGGGAGCTGGGCGGGGGGGGGGGGGGGAAGGGGGGAGGGCACAGGGTAACACAGCTGGAGAAGGAGCAGAGTGGCTGGAAGGTGATGTCAGGGGGAAGCTGGGATGTGCCCATGGGATTGGGACTCCATCAGTGCAATCAGTCCAACCCTTCCTGTGCATCAGAATCACCAGCCAGGCCCCACCCTGCGATTCTAGCTCAGGTGGCCTGCAAAGTTGCTCTGGGTTCCAGGACTCTGCTCAGGTCCCTTCGAGTTTCTGGTTCCTGGAAGGGACACCCTTCTCCTGCGAAGAGTCGGTGACTCCACTCCATGGCCGTGCTGCTAATCCTTCCTCTCTGGAAGCTGTCCTGTCTCCTAAAGAGCCGCGTCTCCCAAAGAGGCTGTGTGACCGTCCCCAGAGGTGCCAGCTTGTGACTCCAACAACATTTGCCAGTGCTCAGTTGGAATTTCCACAGGCGACCAAGTTAATTCACTAGAACTCGATTCTCTAGCTCTTTACCATTCTTCCATAAAGAGGACATGATGGCGGGCGCTTATCATCGATCGTGCACTGAGCTAGGGCAACAATGCGAGCTCTGTCCGGTGCGTGTGGCGCCCGAGCGTACAGGCTGGGTCAGCCCCATTACCCGGCGCTGTTACCGGGCTCTGAACAGAGGCGAGGGGCCGAGCGGCTTGCCGCAGCCTGTGTTGGCTGCCCCATGACAGGAAGGCGGGACCAACAGCCCATTAATCACCTACTTTTGGGCGCCTCGGTGGCTCAGTCAGTTGAGCCTCTGTCTTCAGCTCGGGTCATGGTCCCGGGGTCCTGGGGATGGGTCCCGCGTCAGGCTCCCTCCTCGGCGGGGAGTCTGCTTCTCCCTCTGCCCCTTCCCCTTGCTTGTGCTCTCTCTCTCTCTCGAATAAATAAGTAAAATCTTTAGGAAAAAAAAAGAATCTTCTACTTTTAAACAGATTTGGAAAGTGTGAACTTCAGTCAAGTGCCTCTTCCTGATGGGCAAGGTCTACAAGGCCGTTATGATGATTTTACTTACAATGACGTATCAGGCACCTACCATGATTCGCCCAGGACTCAGGAATGCAGAGTCTCAGGCACATTACCATGAGAGAAGCAAGGGCTCAAACCCGGGCAGCCGGCTCCGCGAGGCCCTGTGAGGCACGCATTTTGCACAGGAATGTCTTGGAGGCAGGGAGCCATCAGAGACCTACAACCTTTCAAATCACAGGGCGTCCTCTACTAACCACTTGTGGGAAGTGACATTTAAAAAGCACTCACATTTTCTCTCTGAATGTCTGCAGGAAGCTCAAAGCCTTTTCCTGTGAGAAATACCCAGCTCGACCTGAACCGAATGTTCCTGATTTGTTTACTTCCAAGTGCTTCTATGACCTTCTTGGCATCCTCCTTCAGCCTGGGGGGAGAGGGGGAGGGCATGTAAATGTCGCAGGCGGAGACTCCGGTGGGTCACACTGCGGATGTCCTAGGAAAGAGGCTTCTAGAACAACCCACCTCCTCCTGGGGCATACAGTGGGAGGATGGCAAATTTCTAGTTAATCATGTGATGACATCAGGGACTCTTTAAGCTTCAGTTTGGGGCACAGAGTTTTAATTCTCAATTCTCAAATCCCCGTGTCTTGGGATCCAATCACATCCTCATGTTCAGCCAACATAATTTTGGGTCTTTGCTGCCCCTTCGGTTCACTGACCACAAAAGGAGGCAGACAGAAGTTGCTGAAAGATGAAAGGACAGGTCAAAATGGTCCCTTTCATTTTCAGAAAGGTCAGTATCAAAAAAGAAAACAAAAATCTAAAACAACGCTACCATTGTAAAAGTGGGCAACTTACAGTAAGCAAAGGAAGGAGGGCAGAAAGGAAAAGAAAAAAAAAAAAAAGAGAGCTCAGATATTCCTGAGTTAAATCGGAATTTTTCCAAGCGCGTATCAGATAACTTCTGTCTGGTAAGATGCTCTATTAAAAACAGGATCTGAGGTCAAATAAATTTGGGGAATGCCACATTCACGAGCCACCTTGAAACTCACAGGGCACAGAAGTACTCTGAGATCCTTGGAAGTTTGGCCGTGAACACACTCGTGTTTACTCAGAACAGCAAACTTCCGAGCAACACAGGAGCCAAACCAACTTCTCCCTCAGGAAGTTGTGTGTGTGTGTGTTTCCTTTTCATTCGATTGCCATTCTTATAGAGAATTCTTCTCAATTTCCTTTCCTATTTCTGTAAGTCCCACACTGGGTTTAGCTTTTCTGTCCTAATTATGGTCTGTGGCGGTTCTGTCTTGCTACCTGAGAATGTTCCTTAGCTTCTAGGACTTATGTACTCTGCTGGCTACTCAGGTTTTTTTTTTAGAAACACAGTCTGCTTTGTCATGGGCTCCCATTCCTTCTCCTTAGGAAAGCATCTTGCTCCTTAGATTTGCATTCTTTCCTAGAGGATGCTCCTCAGGGGCCCTGACAGGCCTGGTGCTCTCCGCCAGCCGGCTTCCCCCGTCCCCCCACTGTGACAAATCGGTCCACACTCACCTACTCGCACCGTCATCTTGGGTCACCATGAAGAGCAGGGACTTTGGAGGTGCGCTCTGAATAAAGTTCGTCATCGGTCCAGAGTTATCTGTTGGGTCAATGCAAACCGGTTTTAGGGTCTTCCTTGTTCGCTTGCCCGGGACACTGTCCCTCCTCTGCGCTTAGCCGCCGTGTCCTCTCTGGATCCTCCAATGCCTGGAGCTCATCTCCACTAGTGAGTGGCCACTGGGCTCCACGGTGGGACCAGCAGAGGTGAGGGGCACGAGCAGCTCATGGAGATTCTATGAATCTAACTCAAGGCCAGAGACAATGTGGCCAGCACAGGTGTGGCGTTCTCTGCAATGACCACAACAGAGTGGTCCCGGGGCACTAACGTGCAGAATGGGGGTGAGAAATCAGACTTGCAGACCAGACTGAGCACGGCAAGTCTTTGCTAAGAGACGAATCTGTGCCTCACGGCAACAAAAGGAAGGCTAATCTCAAACCCCATTATTTCCCACTGGGGCATTTATTGCACAGTTCCCATCAAGTGCGTCCAGACATTTATTACTGTTCTCTTTATAAAGCCTTGTTTTAAATAATTCTCACGGCTCAATAAAAATAGAAGGGGCTCCTATATCCTGACTGACCTCTGTGCTCAAGCCCAGTGCCCAGACTGGAGAGACCGTGGAAGGAGAACGTGCACTGTGCGTCCCGGGGACGTGTGCGCTGAGCGCAGGGGGGCACATGAACAGGACAGGAACAACGATGATGTTCAGGGCTGCATGCTGATCACATTATTTTACATATATTTGATTTAAAAAAATGTTTTCTCTTATTATCTGATGAAGGAACACAAATAAAAGGCCCAGGACAAGTGTGACCAGAGAAGACATTTTCTAGATAACGCCTTCAAACTCGATCATACGACCTCAATTACAGACAAGGAGGGCTTGTGTAAGACTGTTCTAGAATACTCCTATGAGCTTCTGGCAACTTTTTTAGTAGACAAAATAAAAATGTTTGACACTTTTGTTTATCTTCATGCTTGTAATTCATGAGAAGAGTTTTCTTACCACCTCCAAACATATCAAAATACTGTGTTGCTATTGCTTTCCCAGTCATATCTGAAAATAAAAGAAATAGTTTTTAAAAGAACGTTCACTGGACTTGGGGTCCATCTGTGGCACCGAGCTGCTCAAACGGCACGCTCCTGTGTCCAGGAGGCCGGCTGATCAGCTGCTCTAGAACTTCCTTCCCACGGCTTCCAGCTAGTTGGACCCTCCACTCTTTCCTGCTGCCCCTGCCTCTCCTACGGGAACCCCAGAGCGCCCCCTCAGCTTCCTCTGCTTCGTACTTTAGGTTTTCCAGCGGGATTCTCAGAGTGGGTGTGTTTTGTCTCTGTCCCACAGCCCCAAGGTCAGGGGACTGCGTGCTCTGCGTGCTCCCAGATATGGCACACAGAACCCTTTCCCCAAACCTCTGACAGGTCTCATGGTCACGGACCCCCAGTGGCAACTGTGACAGCGTGCTTCCCCAGGCCTAAGAGGAAGCCAAGCTTTGCTCCCCCGAGGCCCTAGTTGGCTTTTCTCACAAAGGTGGGGTGACCTCTGCAGGGTCACCAGGAATCCAAGGGTGACTCCAGGATGGTCTGTGCCCCACAGCCTGCTTATCTGATTTGACCCCTGCCTTCTGCTGGTTCTTTTTTGGTTTTTTAAAAGCCTATTTATATTTGACTTTTTTTTTTTTTAAGTTCATTTGTTTTTAGTAATCTCTATACCCAACATGGGGCTCGAACCCAGGACCCTGAGATTAAGAGTCCTACGTTCCTCTGAGCCAGCCAGGAGCCTCGGACTCTTTTTTTTTGTTTTTCCAGGAACCACAATCTGTAAAGTGAGGTATTATAAAAATAATCAAATAATTTTAAAATGCTTTAAAAAATAAGCCTAGACTAGATCATTCGCAAAAATCCTCAAAAACCCAACGTATCTTTGAAAATGCAATCACGGAACTTTTAGAGAAGTTTGAAAGAGAACATTTAATAACTCACAGTTGACAATGGCAATATTTATCCCTCTTCCAACATTTCTAGTCTTTTCTCCCATGAGCCTGAAATGAAAATAAGAGTCAGTCAAAGAATCCCTTTCTCACGAAGCAATGAGTAGGGCTCCCTGTTCCATAAGCTCTTCTCGTGGCAGAACCACTGCCCCAGCCATTGGCACTTACCATTTCCTTGAAGATACGCACGGGCCTTGGCTCAGCTCCCTTGAGAATCACCCCCATCCTCGCTCCGCACATACCCACCCCCAAGGTTCTATAGACTCAAGTCCCTCGGGGAACCTGGAAACTGCCCTTAATCCTACAATCTAGACAAATGGCCAGGGAGGGGAAAATCTAGGATTTGTTGAGCACAGGCTCTTTACAAACATTTCCTCACTGAATCCTCAACTACCTCCTGAGCATTCATTTTTCCACCTTACAGATAGGAAGTCGTAAGAGGTGGATCAGCTGGGCACGGATCTGACCCAAGTCTGCTCCCCACGTATACACCCTCTTGCCTCGTACTGATGGAGGCCTTGCTGGACTCTTGGTGATCCTTTAATCCAGCCACAAAATGTAACCCAGCTTAGCTCCTCAAATAAATACTTTCTATTACTTCACTTAATTTCCATTTTTAAATTGGAGAATAGGATCAACTTCAAATGAACTGTGCCCTAAAACCAGTATGAAGACTGACTTTCCTGGAGATGGTATTTATTACTGAAGATCCTAGAATTCTGTGTGTGTGTGCGTGCACCCTTGGTCAAGTTTTTCTTTTTTTTAAGATTTTATTTATTTATTTGATAGAGGGAGAACGAGAGAGAGATCTTAAGCAGGGGGAGGGGCAGAAGGAGAAGCAGATTCCCCGCTGAGCAGGGAGCCTGATCCCAGGACCCTGAGATCATGACCTGAGCTGAAGACAGACGCTTAACGACTGACCCACCCAGGCACCCTCCCTCTGTCAAGTTTTAGAGTCAGTGATATGCTGGCATCACAAATAGAATTTGAAAGTTTTCCTCCTTTTCCCATGCTTGGGAGTAGTGAATACAGCACTATAATATTCTGCTCTTGACACATTTATCTAAACTCCCCTGGGGGCTTTCTAGTCTAAGTCCTTTTCAGAAGGGTAGCTTTTTTTTTTTTTTTTTTTTTTAAAGATTTTTTATTTATTTATTTGACACAGAGAGAGATAGTGAGAGAGAGAGAGCACAAGCAGGGTGAGCAGCAGGCAGAGGGAGAGGGAGAAGCAGGCTCTCCGCTGAGCAGGGAGCCCAATGTGGGGCTCGATCCCAGGACCCTGGGACCATGACCTGAGCCGAAGGCAGACGCTTAACGACTGAGCCACCCAGGCGCCCAGAAGGGTAGCTTTTTGACAATTTTAGAGAATATTCTATAATATCTTGAAAGAGAAAAAGAAACTTCCATTTATGATAATGGAAAGTGGGGGTAATCTGAACCTAACTTCTCATAGAGGAAAATTTAAAAATGGGATTTAAAGAGTATCTATTTGACTATATTGGAGACCTAACAGGAAATAAAGAGCTCTGAAGCCAGAATGTGGGGGGACACTTAAGTTTCAAGTGGGTGAGCCCAGCAAGTAAAGCTACTTTGCCTCAGAAGCATTTGCTAATTCCAGAAAAAGTATCAAAGGAGATGAGTAGCACTTTTGACAACCACGTGAGGTGAGGCCTGGGGGACAAAAGTTGGAAGACAGGGCCCACCAAAGAGAAGGCCATGTTACATCCTCCAATCTTATTTGGGTTGGGGTCAAAAATGGTTGAATCTTAAAAATAAGAATGAACCAGAAATAGATCAGAACTTGAATAACCGCAGCCAAATTTTAAGTCAACCGGGTGGGTCCCCCAAAATCTCAGTCCTTAACATTTATTCAGATCATTCTATTCTGGTCATGATTCCAAGTTCCTGGTATAAGCAAGCAAAAATCCTCAGAAAAAGAAGATACCATCTAATACCTCAATTAAAAAAAAATGAAGAGGGTGCCTTGGTGGTTCAGTCAGTTGAGCGTCTGCCTTTGGCTCAGGTCATGATCCCAGGGTCTTGGGATCAAGCCCCGCATGGGGCTCCCTGCTCAGTGAGGAGTCTGCTTCTCCCTCTGCCCCTTCCCCCACTCATGCTCTCTCTCTCTCAAATAAATAAAATCTTTTTTTTTTTAAAAAAACCCACAATTTCTCAAATACATGCTCTATCATGCTATCAAATGTCACCTGGCATATGAGAAAAGATGCCGACATAAACAAGTACCAGTGAAACCAGCAGAAAATAATAGATAATAGTGACAGACTCATAAGGGCTCCAAACAGATTATCCAAAGGATTTCGAAATAACTATACTTAATATGCTAATGAAGACAATAAATAAAAGCAAAACATTTCAAGCTGGAAACTATGAAAAAATGAAGATTAGAAGAAGTACAAAATGAAGCTCTAAATCTAAATTAATGTAACAACTACAATCAGTAGTTAATGGAGGGGTTTCACAGCAGATCAGGCACCGTAGAAGATCTGGTGAGCAACAGTTCAGAGGAAAACAGCTCTGCCTACAATGAAAGAAAGATACAAAGATGGAAAATACAAAACAGACTGAAAGCTATAGAGAATATAATAATAAGATCTGACATATGTTTGTCAGGGGTCTCAGATGATCGATCAGGAGAAGGTAAATGGGGCAGAAGATGCAATGATAGAGAATTTGTTCAATGTGATGAAGGACTTTGATTCATACATATTTAAGAAGCACAACGAACCCCAAAGAAGATAAAGCAATAACAACAGACACAGCAGGGTACAAGTGCTGAAAACCAAAGGCAAGGGAAAAATCTTAAAGATAATCGGAGAGGGGGAAAAAGGCAGTTACTTGTTACTTTCATCGCCTCAGCAATTCAATTGTTAGCTGACTCTCAAGAGAAACAATGGAAGCCAGAAGACAATGGAACAGCATCTGAATGGGTTGAAACACAACCTGGAAAAATATCTTTCAGCAATGATGATGAAATAAAGGTATTTCAGAGAAATGAAAACTGAGACAATTCACCACCAGCAGATCATACAGAGGCTTTTGTTCTGTATCTTTTGCTGTAATAAATCTTATCTGTAAATATTAGCTGTTCCTGAGTCTTACAAGTCCCTCTTGGAGATCATGGAAGTTGAGGATAGTTGTGCAATCCCCCAAAATAATATCCAACTGAAATATATGCACGTGTGCACCAACAGACATGTGATTATATTACACATTTGATGTATGTGTGGACTTATTTCAGCTTATTTTCAATTCTAGAGTTTCTTTGTTTTTTTTTGGATTTTATTTAATTTTTGAATATGCAATACATCACATGGTTCAAAAATCACCATTATGTGGACAGAATAAAATCATACCCAAAGAAATCTTCTCTATACCCTCCACTTTGTTCTCCTCATCCCCTGTTCCCATGTCCATTAATTTATTTTAGTTTCTGGTTTATCCTTCTGGGGTTTGTTTTTACATCAAAAATAAGCAAATTGTGTATGCATAATTAATATACATTCATGTATATGTTTTTTATATATGTATATATACATGTATGAGTACACTTACATATAAGTATATTCAAGTATATGTCTGTATTCCTTATTATATTCTTTTACAACAAACTGGTAAACGTGTTGCTCTGAGTCCTGTGAACCATTCTAGCAAATTACCAAACCCAAGGAGGGGGGCATGGGAACTCTGATTTACAGGCAGTCAGTCAGAAGTATACTGATAATCTGGGACTTGTGATTGGCATCTGAAGTCGGAATGGGGCGGTGGGAATGTCTTGTGAGACTAAGCCCTTAACCTGTAGGGTCTGAGGCCATCTTCAAGTAGATATATCAGAATTGAATTGAATTGTAGATTCCCACCCCCCCCAAGCTGGTGTTGCAGATAATTGCTTGATGTGGGGAAAAATTACCACACATTTGATGACCAGAGTACAAATGCACTCAGAGTACAGCAGTTTTCCTTTATGTACCCCAAAATAATGTGGCTCACTCAAGAAGAAACAGGTAACTTGAGTAGCTCTGTATTTATCAAAGAAAGTGAAATTTGTAGTTAAAAATCTTCTCATAAAGAAAACTCTAGGCCAGAAGGCTTCACTGGGGAATTGCACCAAACCCTTAAATAAATAATACCAATTCTTTACAAACTCTCCCAGACTATTGAAGAGAATACTCACCAACACATTCCACCCTGATACCAAAACCAGAGGAAAAAAAAAAACCACAAGAAAACCACAGACCAATATCTCTCATGAACACGGATACAAAAATTCTTAACAAAATTTTAGCAAACTGAATGCAACAATATATAAAAAGGATACTGTATCACAAGCAAGTGGGATTTATCTCAGAAATGCAAGATTGATTTAACATTCAAAAATGTAATTCACCATATTTGCAGACTAAAAAAGACAAACCATATAATCACCTCAAGAGATGTAGAAAAAACATCTGACAAAATCCAATACCCATCACTGATTAAAAACTCTCAGAAACCTTGAAATAGAAGGAATTTCTTCAACCTGATAAAGGGCTTCTGTGAAAAATCCCTAGTTAACATCATACTTAATGATGAATGATGGAATGCTCTCTCTCCAAGACAAGGAAAAAGGCAATGATGTCTACTCTCATCATTTCCATTCAGCATTATAATGGAGGTTCTATCCAGTGCAATCAGGCAAAAAAAGAAAGCAAAGGCATGCAGATTAGAAAGTGGTAAAACTGCCTTTTATTGGGGGGGGGGGTGGTTAGCTGACCATTACCATCTATGTAGAAAATCCAATGTAAAAGCAAAACTACTAGAACTAATAAGTGAGCTTAGCAAGGTTGTGGGATATAAGATCATTATACAAAAATCAATTCTATTTGTATATACTAGCAATGAACAGTTGGAAATTAAAATTTTTAAAAATATACTACAGCATCAAAAATGAAATACTTAAGAGATAAATATAATAAAAGAGCTTCAAGATGTGTACACTGAATGCCATAAAAACATCTCTGAATCAAGTTAAAGAAAATTTAAGTAAACGGAGAGCTAACTATGTTTATTGAGTAAAAGATTCAATATTGTTAAGATGTCAATTTTCCCCAAATTGATCTAGAGTTCCAACGCAATCCCAATCAAAAGCCAACAGGCTTTTGTGTAGAAATTTATAAGCTGATTCTAAAATTCTATGGATATGGAAAGAATCTAGAATAGTGAAAATAATTTTGAAAATGAAAAACAAAACTGAAGAAATTATGTTATTGAGCTTCAAGAATTACTGCAAAGCTACATTTATCAAGACATTGTATATAGTAAAAAGACATATAAATAGAAGAGAATGGAGAATCCCGAATTAGATACACACATGTATGGTCACTTGATTTTTGCTAATGGTGCAAAGGAAAATCACTAGAGTAAGATAGTATTTTGAATAAATGGTGCTAGAACAATTGGATATCCACATTAAAAAATTACTTCAATCCAAATTTCACACCATACACAAAAATTAACCCCAAATGGGTATCTCACAGGATATGAAATGAAAAATCTAAAACTATCAAATTTCTAAAAGAAAACATAGAAGAAAATTTCTGTGACCTTGAGTTAGGCAAAAAGATCTAAGATATGACACAGAAAGTATGATCCTAAAATAAAAAACTGGTAAACTGGACTTCATTAAAATTAGGAATTTCTGCTCTTTGACAAACACAGTTAAGAGAAGAAAAAGACAAGCCACAAACAGGGAGAAAATATTTGTAAATCATGTATTCGATGAAGGACTTGTATACAGCATATATAAAGAAATCTCAATAATAAGAAAACAACCAAATGAAAATGACCACAGACTTAAATAGATACTTCATTAAATAAGATATACATATAGCAAATAAACACATAAAAAAGAGGTGCACTATCATTAGTTATTAGAAAAATGCAAACTAAAACCTCAGTCAGATACCACCGTACCCCTATTAGGATGCCCAAGATTAGAAAGACTGACCATACAAGTGTTGGTAAGTATGATGGTGGATCAACTCTCATACACTGATGGGAATCTCACAGGTACAACCCTTTGCTTTCATCCCATTTTCTTTTTGTTTGCATGGTTTCTGAAAAACAAAAAAAGCCCAATGTAACTCTTATCCTTCTTTCTTTATAGGTAAGCTGTTTTTTCATTTTGGTTTGTTTGCCTCTGGCTTCTTACAAGATTTGCTCCTTGCCTTTGGTCCTCTGTAGTTTGAATATAACATACTTAGGTGTAGATTTTTTTGGTATTTATCTTACTTAGTATCATTAAGCTCCCTGGATCTGTGGTTTGGTGTCTGTTAATAATTTTGGAACATCTTCAGCAACACTACTTCAAATATTTCTGTTCCTTTCTCTCTCCCTTCTTCTGGTTCCCTATTACACATTATATCTTTTGTACTTGTCTTACTGTTCTTGGATATTCTGTTCTGTCTTTGTTTTTTCCTTTAGTCTTTTTTTCCTTTTCTTCCTCTTTCAGTTTGGGAATTTCTATTGACATATCCTCAAGCTCACTGATCCTTTCCTTGGTTGTATCTGGTCTACTGATGAGCCCATCAAAGGTGTTTTCCTTTTCTGTTACAGTCTTTTCAATTTCCACTATTTCCTTTTGATTCTTTCTGAGGAATTTCATCTCCCTGCTTGCATTACTCAGCTGTTCTTGTATTCCATCCACCTTTTCTATTGGAGCCTCTGGCATATTAATCATTATTGTTTCAAATTCCTGGTCTGCTAACTATAAAATTTCTGCCATATTGGAGGTAAGTTCTAATGCTTGCCCTATCTCTTCAAACTGTGCTGTTTGCCTTTAGTATGCCTTGTTATTTTTGTTGAAAGCCAGACATGGTATGCCAGTTAAAAGGAACAGAGGTAAATAAAATGTACTGTGAATCTTTATGTTCATCTGGCTAGGAGTGCGCTGTGTTTGTTATTTACTGTGGCTACAGGTGTCAACGATTAAAATTTCTCCCCTATGTCTGAGTATCCTACAGACTCTCTTTAAAATTGGGTTTAGCCTTGTGGTTCTTTTGAGCTGTGACCCCCTGTTATTTTTAAGGAGCTTTATTTATGTGGTGGTAAGATGTGGGGGATGAGGAAATGTTCTGCAGTCCTAAGATTGGGTCTCAGTCTTTTGCTGAGCCTGTGCCGCTAGGCGGTGGCCCTCACAGGTGGACATATTTTTTCTTTTTTTTTTTTTAAGATTTTATTTATTTATTTGACAGATAGAGAGACAGCGAGAGAGGGAACACAAGCAGGGGGAGTGGGAGAGGGAGAAGCAGGCTTCCTGACGAGCGGGGAGCCCGATGCAGGGCTCGATCCCAGGACCCTGGGACCATGACCTGAGCCGAAGGCAGACGCTTAACGACTGAGCCACCCAGGCGCCCCGGCCATATTTTTTTTTGACTCCTTAGGTGAGACAGGAAGGTGAGAAGGAGCTGATGCTGGGTATTTCCCTCCCACAGGCCAGTTAGTATCTGGTAAAACAATTTCCCTTGAAGGCGGGGCCATTGTTAAGGAGAACAGAACACTGTGGGCATATTTCAGAATGGCTACTCTCCCTTCCCCCTGACAAAAGCATGAGGGGATTTTTCTTTGATCTTCACTCTGAGAGCCTGGCGGGCTTCCTGGCAGAAAAACTCAGGAAAGTGTAGGGGCTCCTCTAGGAGTTTTAATCTCTCAAAATAGTCCAAACTCAGTCTCTAGCAACTAGTCAGTTGCCTCTGAAGGATTCCTGCCTGATGTTGGCTCTAGCTGAGGTGTGATTCTGTGAATCTACCTGTCTGTCCCATTTTCAGGGCATCGGTTTGCCCCGTGACCTCAATTCTCTGGTATGTGTGTGTGTTTTATCTGCAGTATTATTGGGAGTTTATGTGCTGTGATCTAATCTAAGAGTTGTTCTCCCTTCATTGGCAGCTTTCAGACCACTTTTATGTGAGATATATTCGTTCTTTGTGATATCACCATACTTGGGTTGCTTTCTGTTTTTGTTGCTTTTTAAAATTTAAAGATTTTGCTTTCGCTATATGGTTTGTATTTTTTTTTTTTTTGCTTTGTTAAAGCTCATATATTAACTAGGGCATAAGCATATTTAAAAATACCATTCTAATAACTGAAAAGATAAAATATGGAGAAGATTTTTACAACACACAAAAAAGCCTAACTAATATAGAAGGAATCTTGTAAATCAGTAAGAAAAGGCCAGTGAGAGAGGTGAAAATGGGCAAGAGATATAAACAGATAGTTTACAGAAAATAAATACAAAGGCTCTTAGCATAAAAGATCCTCAATTCACTCAGCAAAAGCAATGAAGGTAAAAACCTAATCAGAGACTTCAATTTTCATCTCTCAGAATGGCAGAGATCAAAGTGTCTGTCAACATGCTGTGCTGGACAGACTGTGGGGAAACAATCATTCTTACTGTGCTAATCTGAGTCCTCTGAGGAGCAGATATCAGAACAGGATAAAATGCACAAGAATCTGTGTCCAGGGAAATGCCTACAAGAGGAGATGGGGAAGGGGCTTGGTTAAGTGGGGAGAGCTGTCAGACCACAGTACTAGTGTGACCCTAAGCAAAGGAGAGGGGGACAAAGCCTGGCTGGACGTGCTTTAGGCTGCCATGCAGTCTCAGGAGGCTTCAGCAAGGCCACAAGGGCATCTGGAATCCACGATGGCCCGCAGCAGAGCCTGCATCTTCCAGGAATGGACCTGCTTGGTGTCCCTCTGTGCTCACACAGATTCTCTCCTTCACCAAACTCCCCTTGGGCTCCCCTGAGCTCCTTCTTTAACTAGGCCTGACTTTTGGACTTCTGTGTTCACCTCTGCAGTGGCCAGTTTTAGAAGAACTCTGGTAAGTCAGTTTATCCAGATCCCCTTCCCTCTGATAGTTGATCATCCTCCATATCTGACTGGGGACCCCACCCAGATGATGTCTGATCGCCCTGTCTTCAGCAAAACAAAGGAGGAGTCTAGGAGAGTGGAAGGTGCTGTAACCCAGAAAGAGGAGCTCCAACTCCAGAGAGGGATACCAGGTTACTCCAGGATGACAGTGGACAGGAATGCCAGGCAACAGCCGCACGGTGCCCCAACAGCCAGCCTGCGGACCCGAGTGGGCCAGAAGGCTCCCGAAGATGAGCCTGATGAGTATCTGAGGTGACATTAGATTTATTTTCACTGGAGGAATGCTTAGGGATTAAACTGATGTAAATACACGGAAAACCAAGCAAGCCAACAACAAACAAAAATCAACGGTGCACAACCATCATACACAACATGCTTCAGCCACACAGAACCTTCACTTAGCCATGTTAAAAAAAAAAGCAAATAAACCTGGAGGCCACCATTTGACTATGTCACCGAACACTCACAGTCACATAACTGAAATGCTGACTCTTACCTTAAAATTAAGCTTTCCCATGTCAGTGTGACTTTTCAGTATGAACAGGTAATGAATGTACGTCTCCCGTAACAAATCACACTAGAAAACAGTGCGCTTATTCCTGCTTCGTATGCGGAGCTGTGACTGCTGAGGTCTGGACTTTCTGACCACTGTTCTCCCAACTGTTCCTCAGGAGATAAAACACTCACATCAAGTAAAGCCCTTTGGATTTTCTTTTCGTGGTCTTAATAATGCAAACGCTGGATCTTGATCAAACTAAAGCGGCACAGTCAGTACGATAACTGAAGACAGGAGCGTCAATGACGGGAGATTGCTCACCTACCGAGGGGCCGGTCCATAGATAATGCCTAACACAGAAAACCAAGAAGTGGGAGCATGAGCCTGCTCCGTGGAGACGGGGAAGGAAGGAAAGAGAGACGGAAGGTGGCTGTCCCCAGGGAGGGCTGGTTGTGCAAAGGAAATGAGCGGCAGAAAACTGCTTATCTTTCTACATAAACATATCTTTTCTTTATAAGATGATGAGATCACCACAACCCAGCACTTTTTACTCCATGAGTTGATTACAACGAAACACAGTGCTAACCCAAGCGAATCGCTCTCCTTAGGTCTCTGCTCATGTTCACTCCTCTGTTCCTTTTAACCTGCTGTTATTTGAGTCTCCCCTGCTTTATACCACACTGTTTCTAAAGACCATCTGGAACACTGTTTGAGAGCAGGCAAGCTGCATGTGGATCCCACATGCTCATACAGTGAGCTGCTCCATTAGCTAACCGGGTTCAAGTCGGTCTACGCAGCACATCCCTGGACGCCAGTGGCGCTGCCGCTGACTAGCTGTGTGCTGGGGGGCTAGTTACTGAACCTGTCTGTGAATCCGTTTCCTTGTCTGCACGGCGGGGGTGACAAATGGCACACCTCACAGGAAGTCACACGAAGCTGATGTATATGTGCGTTAGGCTGCACTAGGTAAGCACGATGCTCTTGCTCTGAATGGTCAGGGAAGGCTTCGGGCACCATGGAGCAGTGGAAACCCCGCTCTGCGGTCTGACTTGGAACAACTCCCGTTCCGGCGACGTGATTCTGGATGAGCGTCCCCATCCCACTGTCCCCGCCTGCCCCCAGGTCTCCCCGCTTCTTTCCCATGGGATCCTGCTCAGTTTTCGAGCTGAATCCCCACCTTGTCTCATCCACGGACCTCACTGACAATCCCATTCAAGGGTACACTCACCTCTCAAACTCCACGGCCCCACACAAAATTACCATTTGGCATTCACCACGGATGCTGGAAAATCTGTTTGCTTTCTCCAGGTGTTACAGTTCTTGGTGGCGAAGGGAATGATGTGACCACCCGGGAGACATATGCCAGTGCCCAGAGACATGTGTGGTTGTCACAGCTGGACGGGGTGGCCCGCGGTATCCAGCGGAAGGACGCCGGGATGCTGCTACCCCCACACTGTCCAGCATCCCCCCACGACACAGAGTCGCTGGCCCGCAGTGTCAGCGGGGCTGAGGTGGGGGACCCTGAAGTGTGGACGCAAGCTGCTACAGCAGCAGAGCCACGTTTCTTGGAATTACTGGCCCACCGAGTGCCCCACCCGGGGGTGCGTGCAGAGGAATGTCTACCCAGAAACTCCCTGGCTGAGTGAAGTAGGCCTTTGGTAAGCGATGGACCCGCAGAAGGGAGTGTGGTTTCCACTCACCTGCCAGTACGGACGGGATGAGCTGGGACCAGGCAAGGAGGGGAAGCTGAGCCCAGCGCAGCTCGCGCCCCAGTGTGCCACACACTCCTTGGGAGGACAAGGACGGTGGCAGCGAGGGACGGGCAGCGAGGGCCGAGGGCTACCGCGGTGATCCAGCCGACGAGAAAGGAAGGTGCACCCAGTTTGGGGAAAAGGGGTGCATCACAGGGAAAGACTTCCTCCCCAGTGCTGGGAACAGCCGGCGCTCGGTCTCCTTTGTAGTAATTACTGTATGGCCTAAGCATCCTCAGGCCAGGTGGTATGGATTGAACTATGGTCTCTCAAAATCCGTATGCTGATGTCCTAACACCTAGATCCCCGGAACGTGACCTTATTTGGAGGCAGGGCCTTTAAAGAGGTGACTAAGTGAAAATGAGGTCCTTAGGGTCGGCTCTAATCCCTATGACTGGTGGCCTTTTTAAAGGGGGAATTAGGACACAGACACGTGCAGAGGGAAGACCACGTGAGCACACAGGCAGCCGGCCTGGGACCGACTCTCCCTCACCGCCCTCAGAGGGAAGCAACCCCACCCAACCTTGACCTTGGGCGGCCAGCCTCCAGACCTACCCAGAGAATGAATGTCTGTTGTTTGAGCATCCGGTCTGTGGCACTTTGGTGTGGCTGCCCAAGCAAGTGCAAACATTAGGCCAGGGCAGTCCCAGGTGCCGGGATTTATTTAGGTCAGCCAGTCACACAGACCTGGAACAAGGAGGTGCGGGCTGCCGAGAGAAAGAGCCCCTGCTTTACTCCTTGATGGTGAGGCTCATACAATAAAATGGAAGCGACCCTGCGTCTGCTGAATTTTGGTGTTTCTGTGACTTGGAAGGGTCAGGACACACGTTCAAAGCAAAGCACAACATATTTGTTTCTCCTGCAGTCAAAGGAAAGTTCCACGCAGGGATACACCCAGCCCCGGGGGGCAGCTTGTCCTCCCCAGGGAAGGCCTAGGGAGCATGCTCAATCCCCCTCGAGGCTCCCGGCCTCTGCCCGGGAGCATGCTCAGTCCCCCCCAAGGCTCCCGGCCTTTGCCCGGGATCAGGGCCATGCCTCTCCCTCCCGAGGGCAGACGTAGTGGCTGGCCCACCCCGGAGAAGGGGAAGAATCGAGTGGGACAGCTATGTTTTCTTCTTCAACACGGGTACTCACAGCTCATCTTCAAAGCAGATTTTGGCATACTTGTCCTTGCCGCCCCCGCTGAGCAAGCGGTAGGCGTAGGTGTTCGAGGGGCACGGGGTCCAGTGGTCACATTTCTGCCTTTTAGGGGCTGGGGCTGCAGCAAACAAGAATGGAGGCGTCAGCATCATGCAAGGACTTATCAGAGGAACCCACTGCCCGACCGTGAACGGCGGGCCTCCTATCCCGGGACTTCACGCTGGCAAGTCCCTACGGGAGGGGAGAAGGGGTCACCAACTTCTCAGCAGCAGCGTCAGAAATCCCCCTAAAGATACAGTTGATTTCATCTGCGTTTGTCTAACAATAACAAACATGCAGAAGGGAGGGGATGTGGAGTGAGCATCACAGTTTCGGAAGGGTCAGCCCCCTGACGTTCTCGGCACACGTGCATTTCGTATCACAATTAAAGAGAGCTCCCTTGGGTCTGAGAGTGCTGGCGAGCAAAGAAACAGCCACGTATGGAACATCTATCCAGCTTCTGCATTTATACACCCTGAAACACGCACGCGCGCGCACACACGCCCAGACCCCACTCTGGCCGTGGCGGACCCCTTTCCTTTCACTTGAGCCTGAGGCACTGGGCTCCTCTGTGGGGCGTGCGATGAGCGGGCCAGGGAGAGGGCTCCCCAGCACCCCCACACTACAGGGCTCAGCAACTGGGGAGGACTGGGGACCTGCCCGAGGCCACCCCTCCGCCTGCTGGGTGCTTTGTGGCCATCACCACCGCGTGCGCCTCCCTGCTCACCCCAAGGTAGCGGTGGCTGTCTGTCACTGACCACGGATCCCCCCACGGGGGCTCAGTTCAGGTTTGAATCCCAAGTCCCCAGTGCAAAGACGCAGGCAGTGCTCTGGCTCGCCCCGTCTCACTGGAGACGGGGGCTGCACTTCTCTGCTGTAGGGCACACGGCTGTGAGGTACAGCTGGCCGAGTGGTGAGGCCTGGAAGGCCCTGCTGGGGGGAGTCGGGGTGCACACAGACACTGGGAAGGCCCGGCGTGCTGCCCTGCTGAGCGGGTGGGGCAGAGCTTCTGGGTAAGCACAGGGAAGCCGGTGTGCACCCAGTCTGGGGGCCCCGGGGAGGGGTAGGGCACACAGAGTTCTCCAGGGAGCACGCACCCCTTCCCACCCTTCACATCACCCCCCTCCTCCTCACCGGCCCCACCCCCGAGGCTGAGCTCCCGCGCTGTCCTCTTTTCTTTTTCTTGACACTCAGCGCTCCAGTATCCTATAGTTCCCTTGCCCCACGAGGGCAGGGATGGCGGCACCAGCCCCAAGGTGGCGTGCGGTACACCCAGCTGCCCCAGTGTTTGTTGACCGACTAAGTGGATATCTGCCCCTCAGAGGAGAAATCTCCCAACGTCAGAGACTCTGAACCCTGTCCCTGCCCCGAGCCCCATGCAAAAGCCACGAGGGACGGTGAGGCTTCCTGAACACCAAAGGCTGTAGCTCTGGTCCACCTTTGCCAGTTTTTCTTCCCATTAGTCTATTTTTTTAAACAAGAAAGGCCCATGGGATTTTACTTTTCCTAATTTAATGTCTGCAGAAGAAAATCAGAAGTAATAGAAACGCAAAATGAAGGGAAAAAAATCCTACATATCTTCACTCTAAAGAATCTTAACTGTTTTACTCTTTGGCATATTTTCTTCCGGACTTTTCTATGCATACAGAGAGCATCTGCAAAGTTGGCAAACACAGATTAAACATACTTAAGCAGTATGTTACTCACATAAATTTTCAAGTAATATATTCCCTATGTTTTTTCTCAATCTCCAGATTCCTGAATTTAAAGCAAGGGGTCCAACCATTAACATGAAAAAGTGCTATAAATACAGTATATTCTCAGTGTCTCTGGATTTGGGGCACTACAGTATTTTTAGCTCTTTATTAAAAAAAATTTTTTTAAAGATTTTATTTATTTATTTGAGAGAATGAGAGAGAACACATGAGAGGGAGGAGGGTCAGAGGGAGAAGCAGACCCCCCAGCTGAGCAGGGAGCCCGATGTGGGACTCGATCCTGGAACTCCAGGATCATGACCTGAGCCGAAGGCAGTCGCTCAACCAACTGAGCCACCCAGGCACCCTTTTAAAAAATTTAATAATAATACCCATTACTTTAAATGTAGAGGTAATTTACCTAAAAACACATTGAGCATAATATTTGAAAATGTAACATACTGTTAGATATGTTCTGGGGCGCCTGGGTGGCTCAGTTGGTTGGGCGTCTGCCTTCGGCTCAGGTCATGATCCCAGGGTCCTGGATCGAGCCAGGTATCAGGCTCCCTGCTGGGCAAGGAGCTTGCTTCTCCCTCTCCCTCTACCTGCAGCTCTCCCTGCTTGTGTGCTCTCTCTCTCTCTCACTCAAATAAAATCTAAAAAAAAAAAAAAGAAAAAAGTAGATATGTCCTGTTTCCTGACTTGTGGACATCCTGTGTATATAGCCAATCTAGAGCAAATACTTTTCTTTTAAAAATTGACTTACTCATTATTTGAGAGAAAGAGAGAGAGAGAGCACATGTGTGCAAACAGGGGGAGGAGCAGAGGAAGAGGAAGAGAAGCAGACTCTGAGCCTGATGCGGGGCTCCATCCCAGGACCCTGAGATCATGACCTGAGCTGAAATCAAGAGTCGGTCGCTTAAGCGACTGAGCCACCGAGGCGCCCCTATTAAAGTGGGATGGATCCACATTTATTCTACCTGTTACCTGCATTGCCTTACTGTAGGGAACGCTATCCCCTTAACAAGCACACAGACTCGCTCACTTCTGGGTGGACCCTGCTGTTCCCCAAATGGAACCCACCCTCTGCTCTCAGAGAAGGACATTGTTTGCGGGTCCTTTCGCCATCATCACAGGCTGTAGGACTGTACTGGCCACGTGAGCCTCTCAACCTAATGATGAAAAGGACCTAAATCTGTCCTGAATGTGCTGGGCATGCTGACAGGTGTGACGTGTTGACTGGCAGAGGTGGATGGTCCCCCATGTACCCAACAGATCTCAAGAGATAAGGCCATGAGGGCACATCGTACTTCCTGACCCCCACAGGATATGGTAATTTAGAGACAGAACCACAGCAGATTAATACCAAAGTGTCGAGGGTAACAGGAAAAGGTATTTTGCTTTGTTTTAAAGCCAGGAGCCAGGACCCTACGTGGGAGAGGGACCTGGGTGAAGCAGGTCAGGAGGAAACATAGGGACTAGTGGGGCAGTGTGGGCTGGGTCCCAACCTGAGCTATTACCTATTCTCCCTCCTGCTGGTGACCCCTCTGCTCCACCTGGCTGGGGCTCAGAGACAGGAAAAAAGTGACCAGTCCAGCAGAGCAAGCACAGTACTGGACAAGACTCAGCCTGCCCATCTCTCCCACCCTTACCCTGGAAATTCTCCCAAAGGCCTGAAGCTGGAGTTTCCCAGTGCCGCCATCCCTGGGAGGCTCATATGGATAATCTCCCATCACCTCCTCATCCTGTGCGGTCAGCAGCAGTCCAGGCAAAGGCCCTGCTGTCCACATGGCAGCCAGCATCCCCGGGCGCCGGAGCCCATGCCTTGCCAGGAGTGCCGAGGGCAGGTCTTCCAAACCTACAGCCCTGCCACTCAGAGGCCCCAGCAAAATGCGGGTGCCGTTCATGTGGGTATGCACAGGTGCATTTTCCACAAGGGAGGCACTTGATTTTCATCAGATTCTCCAAGGACAACGTGGATCTAGTGACCAGGGATGACATGGAGGTGGTATTTTCTCGCAGTGCCTGGGAACAGTTGGGTAGTCTGTGCATTTCAAAAAGGCTCGTTTAACCTTCTACCCATTCCCTAGAAACCCACACTGTCATTATGGGACCAAAGAAAGAAGATCATATTCTTTATTCGGGGTGGGGGTGTGGAGGTGTAGACACATCTTCTCAGAAGACAGAGTCTTTCCAAACCCTGCCTCTTCCCCACCATGTTCCCCACCAGATTCACTCCCTAATTCCCAGATATTTGTTCCAAAAATATCTGTTAAGTACCAGATACTGTGCTACATCTAGGTCCTCGGCACATTTTCCTGAAATTTCTTTCCCCAAGATTGAACAGTAAAGCCCACATGAATATGTAGGAGCTGATGCCCAGCCAGGAGGAACAGCGGGCCTGCTCGTCAGTATCCTGCTTCCCTGTCTCCTGAAGAGCCTGCCTGTTGGTTTAAGTAAGACCCAGGGCCCTGATCGGCCATGTGGCTCCAACATGGCGGGCCTCCTGCTGTGAACTTCAGCCTTAGAAATCATTCTCTTGCTGAGGGAAGTCTTACCTTATTTCTTTTTTTTTTTAAAGATTTTATTTATTTATTTGAGAGAGAGAGAATGACAGAGAACACATGAGAGGGGGGAGGGTCAGAGGGAGAAGCAGACTCCCTGCCGAGCAGGGAGCCCGATGTGGGACTCGATCCCGGGACTCCAGGATCATGACCTGAGCCGAAGGCAGTCGCTTAACCAACTGAGCCACCCAGGCGCCCTTTTACCTTATTTCTTATCCTTACATTCACTAAAACAAAAATAGGTTCTTAGGCTCCATGTTGAACCCATAGATTCTTAATTTCCTGGAGTGGAGTCCAGGAATCTGTCTTTCTGAAATACTTCCTGATTTGGGAACCATGACTGCCCTCACCCCTTTAAATGAGGAAGGTGATTCCAGAAATGTGTTCCTGCTGTGTGTGCCAGGCAAACAAGAAGGGTGCTACTGGAGTGTGTTCGGTCACATTTCAGCCATGTCAACTTGCCTCATTGTTCTAGATGAGATTAAAGTCCAGTCTGCAGAAATAAAAGCCCAGAAGACACCCGAAGAGTGCTGGTCTCTTGGACAGTCAGTGATCATGATTTCTTGGGTGTCCCGAGGACGGTGAAGTGGGACAGACTGTCAGCACACCAGTTCGTCTGGCTGGGTGGTGCCAATGTGGAAGGATGCCGAACCCCACAGAGAGCTGTGTGGGCGCGGTGCTGTGTCTCCTCCCCTGGACCTCTGTCCCCATGTCCCCCCAGAGACAGTGGCCTGGCTGCTTCTGTGCCCTTGCTGCGCGGGCATGGAAACAGGAGCCAGGTAAGGTTGTTAAGGCCCTACCAGCTAGCGTGGTTCTCTGGAGGACGCAGCACCCTGCCAGGGAGGGTTCATTTTGGAACCAGAAAGAGCCTCAGACATAGAGACACCGGCAGTGTCCCTTCCGCATGACACAGGAGGGATCCCAAAGGCAATGACAACGAGTCAGTGGCAAAATTAGAATTAAACGTAGTTTTTCTGGCTTTTTCTTGCGACGCAGCCGCTCAGCGGTTGTCAGCTCATTCCATCTTGGCTGAGAATCTAGGAAGGTGGCTCGACAGGGCTGATTTGGTTGGCTCGGTTCCGTCTCACCAGAGCTTCTAAGAAAATGATTCAATGACCTCACATCTGAAGTATACGGGAGAAAATTTCAACAGGGTTCTCCTTCTACTCACTCTCCTGAAACCGACCTTCGAGGCCTGGGGTCACCAGCTGTGTATGGGGGTGTATGTGGAGTCCAACCACTCACTCGTCCACGGATGCACAAATTCTCATTATACAGACACTTATTGACAAAGTACTTGCTGAACACCGCATGCCGTCCTCAGCCCTACAGGGACGGCAGGGAACAGAGTAGCTCTCATACGGTGAATGCAAGAGATGGAAAGCAAGCTAGGACAGATCACCGCTGACTGTGATACGTGCCATGTGGGGAACAAGCATTGACAGCTTCAGACGTATACAAAAAACTCCCTGCAAATCAACAAGAACAGAACCATCTCACAGAAAACGGGCAAGGCACAAATGTGAGAGCTACAGAAGAGGGGGCGGGGCACGGGGACAAAGGCCTGGTGTTCACAGTTGCAGCCTGCCCCGAACAGCCCCCTGCGCCCCACTGAGAGGGCAGCACCTTTTGGCACCAAGATACACGTCCATAAAATAGGACAGCTGGTTCTGCGATGAGGTATTCAAACATAAAGATGTCCTGAAACACCTCAGAGGGGTTGGGGAGGACTGGCATGGAAAATGGGGAGATGGGGCAGGAGAAAATAAAACCTGAGCAGCCTTGGCCCATGCCAGTGGGGGGGAAGGGTGGAGGGACACTGAGGCCTGTGGGGAGAGAGGGAGCCACGGGGTTCTCTGTCCTTCCAGGCGAGCAAGCCTCTTTCATGAAGGAGCTAGACTGATGTGAAGTCCTCTCATTCAGTATGAGGAATAGGATGACCCGGAGCGGTCGGCACGTGGACTCCAAACAACAGCCAAGGGTCCGGAGAAGGAAGAGAGGGGGCAGGTCTAGAAACCCAGGGAGAATCAGGGGACTCGGAATGAGCTCAGATTTACAATCTCGTAGAGACGGCAGGGCAGGGGTCGGGGGGCAGCATACAACGTGAGGATGGCATGCACCCAGGGGAGCACAGACTCGCAGGGTAAGAATTAACTTCAGAAAACCCAAAGCCAGAATTGTAGGGCCTCCGAGGCCACACAGGGAGTTGGGTCATTTTAAGGGAATAGTTTAGGGATGCCTGGGTGACTCAGTCAGTGAGGCGTCTGCCTTTGGCTCGGGTCATGATCCCAGGGTCCTGGGATCGAGTCCCGCATTGGGTTCCCTGCTCAGTGGGGAGCCTGCTTCTCCCTCTGCCTACTGATCCCCCTGCTTGTGCACACGTGTGCTCTCTCTGGCAAATAAATAAATAAATAAAATCTTTTTTTTAAAAAAAAATAAGAGAACAGTTTATGAAGTGGAAAAGCAACCCATGGATTAGGGTGAAAGCCCAAGATGAGGGTGGTACATCAGGGCCAAGCGCAGGTGGGCTCAGTCCAGGCGGCTCAGCCATGGGGACAAGTGCTCGGTATGTGTCTCTGGTTCCTCAGCCCCTTTCTCTCCATGCCCAACACTGATCTCACACGTCAACATGCTCCTTCATTTCACATCGGACCAGACGTGAGGAGTCACTGGGACGTTTAGAACAAACACTCCCAGGAGGGTGTCAGAGTCACTCTGCTGAGCCAAGAGTAACAGAGGTTCCCATGCTGATGGCAGCAGCTACGCTCATCCTTGAACCCTGCCCAAAGCCAGGGATTACCATTACCCTGGGTACTCCACAGGTACGGAGGAATGCAGTGTCCAAATCATCACCCAGTTCTTTATATTTGTGCAAATTAATTTTCTATAATCTTTTCTGTATTAAAAATATGCCAGCATACCTATTTACAATGAGATTCCAAAAAGGGGTATAGATTACTCCTTGAGTGTCCCACCTATTTTCCAATGGAGATTCTAATGAAGATTTTGTGATTTCACTTCATTCCCAAATTAAGTTGTATTCCAAATGCATATTTTTATTTAACACATCTTGGAAATGAAGTTTCTTTGTTCTCCTAACATCATAATTTGCCTTGGGGTCTCATGGGGGGATAAGCAGGGGTATCTACCTTGGAAAGGTGTGGGAACTCCTCCTCCTCCTCCCGCTCCTCCACCCTTCCCCTCCTCTTCACTTTCGTGATCATCACCATCATCATCATCATCAACATAAAATGGCCAGCTGGGGCAGAGCTGAGGCCAGAACCCGCACACCCCGCAGCTGAGCTGTGGTACTCACCCTTGAGGCGGGGCTTCTCGGCGATGCTCCAGATGCTATAAACAGCACTGGTCAGGGATACCTCTGGAATGAGCTCTGCGAGCAGGTACCCGGAATACCAGGCGCATACGGAGGCGAAGAAGAAGAACGCCGTCTTCAAAGTGCCTGGGGACAGACAAGTCACCACTGTGGATGCCCAGGGGACAGGTGCCATCCTAACCCCACTTCCTGCATCAGCGTCTGCAGGGCGCTCTGAGGGGTTCGTCCCGGGGAAGTGGCAGGTGGGTAAGGGCCCGCGGTGGCTGTAATGAAGCCACGATGGCTTAGCTGGCATTGCTAAGACTACGCATTTGAGGTTACAGCGACAGATAATAGAAACAAGAGATGAATGCTTTCTATGCCAAGTTTTTATATTTGCTGTTGGTCTGGGTTTTAGAGCTTCCTCGGATGCTAACATCAGTGATTCATTAGTGGCCTCGTGACCCAACATGCCTGACACAGACCAAAAGTGACTCATTCCTTTGTGAGGAGGCTTTTGGAAGTGGACTGCAAAGTCCAGAGGGCAGGGTCTGTTTTGTTTATGCTGAGGATAGCACCTGGCGCCCTGTGAACATGCAAAGGGTCCCCATGACCCTGGGAAAAGCCACCGAACCTGTCATTATCATCACAGACTGGCCTGCAGGGAAACCCAAGTTTTGCAGAAGCAGCAAATCCTTGGAGGTAATCTTTCGGGTCGATTGGCTCTGGTACCTTCCTCCCAATTTTTTAAGGAAAAGGCATTACTCCTAGGTCACAGGAGGCCTAGGGGACAGCTCCCCATCCCTTCACAGACAACCTGCCACCAGACCTTTCTGATTTTACCCCCTTAAATAGCTCACAGATCGGGACTCGATTCAGGATCACCACAAGGGCCACAAGGCAAGAATGGCTGCAGGCCCAGCACAAGAGGACAACAGGAATTTCTCCATCAGCATTTAAATATGTGTTCATAGGTCCAGTCCTAAGAACTAAGAAAAGGAAGGAAAGGAGGGAGGGAGGGAGGGAGAAGAGAAAGGAGAGGGAGGAAAGAGAAGGGAGGGGAGGAGAGGGACCTCACACCTGACCCCACAATGTCCTGTGGTTGCCTCACTCGGGTACGCACTCGGGCCAAGCACCTGGAAATAACCAACCCCTCCTATAGCCTCCAGGCCTCCCCTCCCACTCCATGGCTCAGGGCAGCTGTGCTGGTCAAAGCCTCCCAAGTCCTCGGTGCTTCCAGTGCCCCGTCCCCCGATGACAGGCACCCCTGTGCATGTCCTCCCTGGCTGACACCCACACTCCTGACAGGGCTCCCACTTTGTGGGCACGTCCTGGCCTTCTCTGCTGGCTTTCCCTCCCAGGGCACAGCCTGGGCCTCTCCTCCGGATCCCAGGATTAGCTCGCCCAGACAATCCTCTAGTTCCTGACAGGGCTGCCCAATTGCCAACCTGTCAGTACCCTGGGATGTCCCAGAGGAAAACCCTTCATTTTTCCTCCGCTCCCCAGATTTGCTCCTGTGGATCTCAGTGGATGGGCCAGACGTGGGGTCAGGATGGGCTGGGGTCAGGTGCCAGATACCTGGGATTCTTCCTTTATTTCACACTTCCCCTCCCAGCCCTGATGGAATCCATCAGCCAGTCTCGTTGGGTTTACCAAAACCATAAATCTCACCTCCATAGACTTTTCTTCATCTCTACTGCCTCCTCCCTGCCAGGCCACCACCATCGTTAACTCTTCCCTCTCGCTGGCAGTGAGTAAAAACTCCACACCCCGCTGTGCTCCAGACAACGCGTGGACTTATCAGAGGGGATGTAATAAAGACTGTATCTCAGCTTTGTCCCAGTTCCTGGCACAGAGAGCCTAAAACCCTTGCTATCTCCTATCTGTTAGGAGCGTCTGCTGTTATTCATAAGAGGCTCCTTTCGACCACATCTGAGTCTAGGCTCAAGAGGTGACAGGGGTGGAGGAGTGTCCTCAGGTCCTTAGATAGTTTTAAGGGACGGGCTGGCCATGTGATTGGAGGGCTGGCAGTCTGACCTCCAGGAGGAAGATGAAAGGGAACCTGAGCTGGTTATGTGACCAATGACATAATAAGACTCAAGAACTCTGGACTCCCAAAGCTTGAGGCTGGGCACCTTTCTGGTAGTTAACACACAGATGTCAGAGGACAGTGATGAACCGTGACCCCAGGGAGCAGAGGCCCAGAACTCTAAGGCTGGGGCCCTCCTAGTCTTCCACCCAGAAGCCTCCTCATTGGGCTGGTGCTCCAGATCTCTGGACCGTCCACAGGGGATGTGTCCTTCAGTCCATGTGCTTGTGCTTGGGGGCGACTGGTGAGCTCAGGGGGTGGCGCTGATGGAATAGGGTGGGACGCTTAGGTTTCACTGGGACGAGTTGGGTCTTTTTCAAGTGTGCACTTCCACATCCAGGATGTTCTTCTATTTTCCAAACCATGCGGCCCCTAAAGTTGTTAGAAGGTTATGCAGGGGTGGGACAGGGTGGCCACTGAAGTTTGCAGGGCCAAAGGACACCTCAAAGCTGAGAAAACCAGCCACAGGAAACAAAGTGAGAGCCATGGGCATGGCTGACTCTATTCCTGCAACTCCTCTGTTTGCTCTGTGCTGGGTCACACCGATCCACTGGAGCCTCGGCCCTGTCCTGCCACGTACCTTTGCCTGAGTCTGTCCCTCTGCTCTCCTCCGTGACCTCCGGCCTTCTCTCTCTTCCTCCACGGCTCCCCCTACCTCGGCGCAGACTCCCACATACCCTCACGTCAGCCCTTCACATGCCTTGTTGGCATTGCACACCAAGGGTCGTCCCCCTCCAGGATTGTGCCCACACACCAAGACATGGGTCACAGAGATTCCAGAAAATTCTGCTGGATGCACGCCGAGTGAGCAGTGTGGAATGACTGCTGGAAACGGAGTCAGCACCAACAGCGTCTGGCTCAAAGGCAACAGTAGTCCACTGTGTCCTGCGTGTATCAGATCACAGCTGGACCATTTTGTCCAAGTGTCATATTTAAAGAGGACAATTGGCAAACCAGAGACTCTTTGCAGGACCTTCTAGTCACCACGTCTCGTGTGAGGTCTTTGAGCACAGCTGCTGTTTAGCTTGGAGGACACCGAAACAGAACACGATGCTACCTTCCACATGTGTAAAGGGCAGCTACACGGAAGGGAGACAGGATTCTGTCCCCGGCTGAACAAGGACACCCGAACGGAAGTGACAGGGAGGACCACGAGGAATGACTAAACGGCCCAAGCGTCCTTGTAGGCACAACTATAAACTGTGGCTGGCCTGCCCTGCAAGGCAGTAAGCTCCCAAACCTGGCCACTTTCCAGCGCTCCCAGGAAGGCTGTAAAGTACCCGTGCTTCAGGTGAGGGGGAGCCAGTGACGTTCCGGCTGGGGGCAGCTGGTTTCTGGGGCTGGCCGAGAGAAGCCAAGACCTAGAGCCAGAACCACCTCCAGGCGGGAGGGCACATCAGGCAGCAGAGACTGGGACCAGCCCACCACAACAGTCTGGTGGCCCCCGCCAGCAGGGAGCTAGACCGGCAGCCGGTGGGCAGGCCTTACAGTCACGGAAGTATCCAGCTGCCGGGGGAGAGCAGGCCTGGCAGCCTGGACAACGCTCAGCCAGTCTCGGGGCTGGACACCTACGTCAGTCCCTGGGATGAGTGCACACCAGGTAGGACCCGGAGCAGTTTGTGAAATAGGCTTAGACCCTGGGCGGCAGAGAAGAACCCCGCGCCCGAGCGGGGCACAGGTGAGGACTCATTTGGGAAAGGTGGGAGCCAGACTTCAGCTAAGATGGCTCCCTGGCCCTGTGTGGGAGGGGGTCCAGCAGCTTCCAAGGGGAGCTAAGGGCGGGGAGGAAGTATGCTGAGTTCAGGAACCTTCTGTGATCCTGTAACCAGGATCTGGTCTTTTCTTGTAAAGTAATTAAGTCATCAGCGGCAGCTGACACACATGTCCTCCTATGGGCTTCCAACCAGCAAGTGTCACATGGGAGGGTTAGAGCAAAGGCCAGTTCCGAGCAGGACAGGGAGTCAGTGAAATTCCTCTTCAGAGACCCCCCACTCATCCTGTATGTGTGCCTGCGTGTGTCCTACCCTCATCCCCACCTCAGATTCTTGGGGTCTCAGGTTGGCCCGGACCCTTCACTTACACTGGAGAAGGCAGCAGTCCTAAAACCAATTTACACTAAGCCAGGCTACGGGTAAGGGGATCTCAGGGCACCCCCTACCCCTCCAACCTGGGGACCCTGAAGAAGGCAACTCTGAACCCCTAAGAACACACTTTCTCTGGTGGGATCTCCTTCAACATAAAGTACGATGAGGAAGCTGTTTGTCACTAGCAGCCTCGCCAACATGAACCCAAATCCCCTCACCCTGGAGGCAGCCTCACCTGCACCTCTTGCCTCGGGGAGGGGGGAGTGAGAGAGGGCTGAGGGTGGATGAGCCCTACTCACCCTCCTCGGGACTTGGCTGCTTTGTGGCTTCAGGCTCTGCCTGTCTCAGTGTCCACTGTTGTCACTGTCCTTTTGACTGAGGCTTTTTGGCAGAAAGGCTGGGAAATGTCACACCTGAACCCCATAGTAGGTCTGGAAGGTAACCTGCCTGGTAAGTTTCACACACCAACGCCCTATTTTGAGGAGTTAGGATGACCACTATCAGGCAGCTGCCCCATAGGTGAAGGGTGGTGGCAGCTTAACTTACTTCATCCATTCCATCTGAACGTCCCTCCCGTGAACTTTCTACCTGGGACACACCCAAGGGCTTGACCAAAGTATCCAGGAAAATGCTGCATCTGAGAATGTTGCCAAATCCTGAGCTCACAAAATCCAAAGTAACATGGTTCTGAGCTTCTGCAGGCGACTCTCTCTTACGCACACACGTCCATATAAATACAGATCTGACGTTATGTCAAAGCTTTATGCAAAAGGACCACATGGGCCATGAACGACTCACAAGGGCCATGTGTGAAAAATGTGTAGGTAGGGGAAAGCAGTCTAAGAATATTCAGCATTTTCCACCAAGTAGCCAGCAAAATGCTATAAGAATATAGAAATAATGAAAAAAAAAATCTTCCAAAATAGCTATCATGAAAGTAATGCCCCAAGGGAGATGTTTTCTCCCCCCAAAAGAGACATATATTTCCACCCATTTATCCTACAATCCACACAAGTTACCAAAAACACTGCTGTTCATAAACAAACAGTTTTTTAGAGAACATGACTATTTCACACAATAAAGAAAAATCTGAAAATCTGTCTTTCCAAACTTTGGAAATGAAGCAGCAAAGGTGCTGTTTAGAACTTTCTGGAGTATGACCACACAGCTGGAAGGGTGTGCCCCAACAAAAGAGGATGGTTTAGTCTACCACCTCCAGGCAGACAAGCTGCCCTCCGGGGAGGGGGAGAGGCCACTAAAGAAGCCCAGAGAACTTCCATTTCTGAAGTTCCCATTTTTGTACAAGGTATGCTGCCTTGCTCCAGGAGGAATCCAGATTCCTCAGATTATAGGGAGGAAACAGGAAGCACAAAGGTGGGCAGGTTAACCCGGACCCCCAGAGCGCCCTATAAGGCGAGGCAGGCAGGCAAGTGACCACTGATGGAGGTCGCCGCCAGGAAGGCAGGCTTTGAGAGGCGACATGACTGGTGGAATGACTTTTGTTTCTTCTTCCCTTTTTCCTATTTTTCCCAAGCCTTCTCAAGTAATTTGATGTTTCGAAAACATAAAAACGGCCTTATAAAGAGATGCTAGCAGAAATTTTATCAGTGTCAATGGGGCATTCCACATTCATCCGTCCCCACCTCCCACCCCCTCCCCCCCCCCCCCCCCCGACTTAAAAAGGCTGCCTCACTGTCCCTCACTCTTCATAACTTCCTGGGCTGGTCAGTTTGACCTGTGGCTAGTGACCCCCGACTCCTGCCAGAGCGGCACCAGGTGGAGCCCACAAGGGCCCCTACTTCTCAGCTGGCAGCCCTTTGCGGGCGGCGCATGAGGTCGGGACGGGGGGGGGGCATCCCGGCAGGCACATGCCCTCCCCCGTGGACGGAGCCCCCTCCGCTTGGAGCTCTGCCTGCGCGCACCTGCTACCCACTTTCCAGGCAAAGCATCAGACTCACGGAGCCGGGAGACGGTGTGGGACTATCTGCACGGGAAACCCAGCGCACTGGCCCGCGCCCGAGCCGCTTTCCACATTTCTGATCCCAGGGCTAGGGGAAGACCCGGCCCCAGCACCTGCCCCGCCCTCGGGCTCGCGCGGGGGGTGGGGGCCTCCCAGGAAGGGCGAGGGGGCGGCTCTCCCCTGCCGGAGTCCCCTCGCCCTCCTCCTGCGGTGGGGGTCGCACTCACCAGCAGTCCCCGGGCGCATCTTCCAGGTGCAGCTCTCTGGCGCCGGAGCGAGCCTCGAGGGGCCCGGCGACGACAGAGATGCACCCTCGGAGCGGCCGGCGGCGGGGAAGGAGAGCAAAGGGCGAGCAGACGGGGCCAGACGGAAGTGCGGGCCGGGCGCGGGCCGGGCGGGTGCTGGCGGGCCAGGTGCCTGCAGATCCGGCAGGTGCGGACCAGTTAGGTGCGCGGGGCGGCGCCCACGAGCTCTGGGCCTGCATCCCAGGAGGGATGCTCCCTCCGCCCGGCCGACAGGGGGCCAGGAGAAATGAGCAGGGTTTGTTCCCCACGGAGGACACTGTGTCCCCCCCTTTTTTTAAAGATTGTATTTATTTATTTGAGAGAGAGCACAGCAGGGGGAGCGGCAGAGGGAGAGGGAGAAGCAGGCTCCCCGCTGAGCAGGGATTCCCAGGACCCTGGGATCCTGACCTGAGCCAAAGGCAGAGGCTTAACTGCCTGAGCCACCCAGGAGCCGTGGACACTGTGTCCCTTAAGGGTTGGCAGCCTCAGCCGCCAATTTAATGTCTCACAAGGGGAAATGGCTACAAAGATAAGCATGCCCTGAACCTTCTAAACGTCAAAGCCGAGTCCTAGCAGGGTCCAAGCTGGAGGTCAACGCCGCAGGGCCAAGGTCATAAGGCTCCTTGCTTCCTCCAGGACAGTCCTGCTGCCCCTGTGGTTTGCACAGCCCAGCACGGTCCTCCACCTCTTGTTTCCTCCTTCACTTCAGGGCTTGATTTGGGGGAAATGGAGCAAGGACAGTGCCCCCAACCCCATGGTCAGGGTCACAGGTCTGCAGGTCCTTTTGTTCACAGGGAGGCCGGGGGTGCCAGGGTGGGAGTCTGGCAGGTGTTTGAAGAAAGCTTCCCAGAAGACACCCAAGCCGCTCTCTATAGACTTACATCCCAGACATCCATCAGGTTTTTGTTGCTCTTTGGAATACATGGCAGTCATAGTGGCCTCAGGCTGCCAAGGGCAAGTTAAGGCTCCAAGGGCAGTTGGTCACCTTTGTAGAAAGAGTGTTCCAGGTTGGTAGGATTCTACCGGAGACCCACTCCCACTCCCAGAGTCCGCGCGGGCTCCACAGTTCTTCTCTGTTCCTGTTTCTCCTCTCCTGAAAAGCCCAGAGGCCCCAACCAGTCCCCTCCCCCAGTCCCAGGATACCCATCACCCTGTGGGCTGTCAGAAGGGCCTTTACCCTGACCCTCCTCCACCATCATCTTTGCCTCCTAAGGAGCTCCTGTGTGGCCCCATCCAGGGAGTCTGGAGACACATGTCCTGCGGACAGTTTGGCTTTACTCTTCCAGGTCACTCGTCCCCCCACTGTGTCCTAAATCAGGGAGGTCAGAAGACAGGGTCTCCACAGTTCCCAGGACTTGGAGTATGGCACATTTCAGTTCAGACGCCACCTCTGGGCAGCTCTCCAGCAACACTCAGAAGCCACTCTCCAGCTGCTCCGCACAGTGACATTAAGCAAGTGCATCAGTTCATTAAGGTGGAGCTTGGTCTCATTGACCAAGAGTCTCACCTTTGTCTAGCTCACCTGATTTTGGAGATTGAGCTTTTATGTCCTGTTCTGTTTTCATTTTCTTTTTGATTGTGGTAAAAAAAAATGCATAACATAAAATTTACTATCTTTTCCAAATTTAAAAATTTACATTTAATAATAATTTACATTTAAGTGCACAGTTCGGGGGTGTTAAGTATATTCACATTGTTGTGCAACAGATCTTAAGACCTTTTTGTCTTACAAACCTGAAACTCTGTCCGCATTAATATCAACTCCCCTTCCCCCACCCCCAGCTCTTGGAAACCACCATCCTACTTAGTTTCTATGAATTCAACTACTTTAGAAACTTCACTGAAGGGGTGCCTGGGTGGCTCAGCTGATTAAGCATCTGCCTTTGGCTCGTCATGATCCCAGGGTCCTGGGATCCCTGCTCAGCAGGGAGCCAGCTTCTCCCTCTCCCTCTGCTGCTCCCCCTGCTTGTGCTCACTCTCTCTCAAATAAAGAAAAATAAAATAAAGAAAAAAGAAAGAAAAGAACTTCACCCAAGTGGAACATACACTATTTGTCTTTTTATGACTAGCCTATTTCACTGAGAATAAAGTCCTCAGGGTGCATCCATGTTGTAGCATATGAGAGCATTTCATTCTTTTTTAAGGCTGACTAATATCCCATTATATGTACATTCCACATTTTGTTTATCCATTTATTTGTTGATGAACACTTGGGTTATTTCCACCTCTTGACTAGTGTGAATAATGCTGCTATGAACATGGATGTACATCTCTTCGGGACCCTGTTTTCAATGATTTTGGGTACATACCCAGAAATAGAGGTTGCTGGTGGTCTCAGGAATTCAGCTGGATAAGGATCAAACCATTCTGAACACCTACGAACTCAACAGGAGATCGAAGAAAAGAAGAGCAACAACTCTCTGAACAGAGAAGCGACCACTTTCTGGAAGGTAGGACGTGCGGAGAAGTGAATCCCAGGCGATATTCGGGAGGATAGACGGCGGGGGAGGGGCCTCCGTCGGCCGCTTCTGGCAAGTGATAGAGCCGCGGAGCACAAACTCGGAACTTGTAGAAGTCGGCTCCGCTGAGGGACGTCGCTCCAGTGGCTAAGCAGGGGGTGGAAACTTCATGGGACAGTGTGGTCTCAGGACCCTCGGGGTCACAGAAAGACCGGGGGTGCCTGAGTGCGGCAGAGCTCCCAGGTATCGGAGCAGGGAAGCCGGCTGCAGAGACGGAGCCGAGGCGCGGGCTCTCAGCTCGGGGTTGTCATAAACCGTGATCCGCGGCACAGTCGGGCCACTGCTCCTCCAGCAGGGACCCAACAAGCGGCAGATCCGGGGAGACTCACCTTCTTCCCCCGGGAGGAGAGGTGCGGGAGCGCACCGCGGGGATCTGCTGGGTTTGGAGACTCCACCCGGGGTCGGGTGCCAGAGACAGAAACGCGCGGTCACAGGCCGGGGGAGCACGGAGTGCGGCCGGAGACTGGGGAGACGGGAGTGATTGACTGCTTTTCTCTGGGGGCTCGCTGAGGAGCGGGACCCCGAGTTCTCGGCTCCTCCGGGGCAGAGACTGGGAGGCCGCCATTTTCACTCTCCGCCTCCAAAGCTGTACGGAAAGCTTGCAGGGAACAAAAGCTCCGGAGAGCAAACCCGAGCGGATTACTTAGCCCGGACCGGCAAGGGCGGGGCAATTCCGCCTCCGGCAAAGACATTTGGGAACCACGGCAACAGGCCCCTCCCCCAGAAGATCAGCGAGAACAGCCGGCCAAGACCAAGTTTACCGATCAGTGAGAACGGCAGAACTCCAGCGCTAGGGGAATACTGCACATAGAATTCATGGCTTTTTTACCATGATTCCTGAGTCTTTCAAAGTTACTATTTTTTTTTTAACTGTCTTTTTTTTTTTTTAATTTTTCTTTTTCCCTTTTTCAACCAACATCTTATCAATCCCTTTTTTAAAAAACATTTTTATTTTTCATTTTTCGAGTCATATTCTATCCCTTCATAGTAGTTACCCGTATTTTTGGCATATACATATAAGTTGTTCTCTCTTTAAAATTTTGAGGTAGTTTCTTCTAACAGATCAAAATATACCCTAAATCTCTAGTGTATGGTTTTTTTCTACACTCCTGCCTGATCACATTCTCTCCCTTTTTTTTTTTTAAATCCTCTTTTTTCTTGTTTCAAACAACTTCTTATCAATTCCTTTTATAAAATTTTTTACAATTTTCATCTTTACAGTCATATTCTATCCCTTCATCATATCAACCCTTATTTTTGTACATATATAAGTTTTTCTTTCTTTAAAATTTTGGGAGGCACTTTCTTCTAACAGACCAAAATACACGCAAAATCTAGTGTGTGGCACTGATCTATGTACCAGCCTGATCATATTTGTTCATATTCTGGTTTTTTTTGTTTTGTTCTGTTTTTGTTTGTTTTTATCTTTATCTTTTTCTTTTTCTTTTTTCTCTCTTTCCCTTTCTTTTCCCCCTGCTTCAGGTCTTTTCTGATTTGTTTAGAGTATATTTTCTGGGGACGTTGTTACCCTGTTAGCATTTTGTTCTCTCATTAATCTATTCTCCTCTGGACAAAATGAAAAGACGGAAAAAATCACCTCAACAAAAAGAACAAGAGGTAGTACCGACTGCCAGGGACCTACTCAATACGGACATTAGTACGATGTCGGATCTAGAGTTCAGAATCATCACTTTAAAGATACTAGCTGGGCTTGAAAAAAGCATGGAAGTTATTAGAGAAACCCTTCTGGAGAAATAAAAGAACTAAAATCTAACCAAGTCAAAATCAAAAAGGCTATTAATGAGGTGCAATCAAATATGGGGGCACTAACTGCTAGGATAAATGAGGCAGAAGAGAGAATCAGTCATATAGAAGACCAAATGATGGAAAATAAAGAAGCTGAGAAAAAGAGAGATAAACAACTACTGGATCACGAGGGCAGAATTCGAGAGATAAGTGATACCATAAGACAAAACAACATTAGAATAATTGGGATCCCAGAAGAAGAAGAAAGAGAGAGAGGGGCAGAAGGTATATTGGAGCAAATTATAGCAGAGAACTTCCCTAATTTGGGGAAGGAAACAGGCATCAAAATCCAGGAAGCACAGAGAACCCCTCTCAAAATCAATAAAAATAGGTCAACACCCCGACACCTAATAGTAAAACTTACGAGTCTCAGAGACAAAGAGAAAATCCTGAAAGCAGCTTGGGAGAAGAGATCTGTAACCTACAATGGTAGAAACATTAGAATGGCACCAGACCTATCCACAGAGACCTGGCAGGCCAGAAAGGACTGGCAGGATATATTCAGAGCACTAAATGAGAAAAATATGCAGCCAAGAATACTATATCCAGCTAGGCTGTCATTGAAAATAGAAGGAGAGATAAAAAGCTTCCAGGACAAACAAAAACTAAAGGAATTTGCAAACACAAAACCAGCCCTACAAGAAATATTGAAAGGGGTCCTCTAAGCAAAGGGAGAGCCTAAAAGCAACATAGACCAGAAAGGAACAGAGACAATATACAGTAACAGTCACCTTACAGGCAATACAATGGCACTAAATTCCTATCTTTCAATAGTTACCCTGAATGTAAATGGGCTAAATGCCCCAATCAAAAGATACAGGCTATCAGATTGGATTAAAAAACAAGACCCATCTATATGCTGTCTGCAAGAGACTCACTTTAGACCCAAAGACACCCCCAGATTGAAAGTGAGGGGGTGGAAAACCATTTACCATGCTAATGGACACCAAAAGAAAGCTGGGGTGGCAATGCTTATATCAGACAAATTAGATTTTAAACCAAAAACTATAATAAGAGATGAGGAAGGACACTATATTCTACTTAAAGGGTCTATCCAACAAGAAGATCTAACAATTGTAAATATCTATGCCCCTAACATGGGAGCAGCCAATTAGCAATTAATAACAAAAGCAAAGAAACACATTGACAACAATACAATAATAGTGGGGGACTTTAACACCCCCCTCACTGAAATGGACAGATCATCTAAGCAAAAGATCAACAAGGAAATAAAGACTTTAAATGACACACTGGACCAAATGGACTTCACAGACATATTCAGAACATTCCATCCCAAAGCAATGGAATACACATTCTTCTCTAGTGCCCATGGAACATTCTGCAGAATAGATCACATCGTAGGTCACAAATCAGGTCTCAACCGGTACCAAAAGATTGGGATCATTCCCTGCATATTTTCAGACCACAATGCTTTGAAACTAGAACTCAATCACAAGAGGAAAGTTGGAAAGAACTCAAATACATGGAGGCTAAAGAGCATCCTACTAAAGAATGAATGGGTCAACCAGGAAATTAAAGAAGAATTAAAAAAATTCATGGAAACCAATGAAAATGAAAACACAACTATTCAAAATCTTTGGGATGCAGCAAAGGCAGTCCTAAGAGGAAAGTATTTGGCAATACAAGCCTTTCTCAAGAAACAAGAAAGGTCTCAAATACACAACCTAACCCTACACCTAAAGGAGCTAGAGAAAGGACAGCAAATAAAGCCTAAACCCAGCAGGAGAAGAGAAATAATAAAGAGCAGAGCAGACATCAATAAAATAGAAACTAAAAGAACAGTAGAACAGATCAACGAAACTAGGAGCTGGTTCTTTGAAAGAATTAACAAGATTGATAAATCCCTGGCCAGACTTATCAAAAAGAAAAGAGAAATGACCCAAATCAACAAAATCATGAATGAAAGAGGAGAGATCACAACCAACACCAAAGAAATACAAACAATTATAAAAACATATTATGAGCAACTCTATGCCAGCAAATTAGATAACCTAGAAGAAATGGATGCATTCCTAGAGATGTATCAACTACCAAAACCGAACCAGGAAGAAACAGAAAACCTGAATAGACCTATAACCACTAAGGAAATTGAAGCAGTCATCAAAAATCTCCCAACAAACAAAAGCCCAGGGCCAGATGGCTTCCCAGGGGAATTCTACCAAACATTTAAAGAAGAATTAATACCCATTCTTCTGAAACTGTTCCAAAAAATAGAAATGGAAGGAAAACTTCCAAACTCATTTTATGAGGCCACCATTACCTTGATCCCAAAACCAGACAAAGACCCCATCAAAAAGGAGAATTACAGACCAATATCCCTGATGAACATGGATGCAAAAATTCTCACCAAAATACTAGCCAATAGGATCCAACAGTACATTAAAAGGATTATTCACCACGACCAAGTGGGATTTATCCCTGGGCTGCAAGGTTGGTTCAACATCCGCAAATCAATCAACGTGATACAATACATTAACAAAAGAAAGAACAAGAATCATATGATCCTCTCAATGGATGCAGAAAAAGCATTTGACAAAGTACAGCATCCTTTCTTAATCAAAACTCTTCAGAGTATAGGGATAGAGGGTACATACCTCAATATCATAAAAGCCATCTATGAAAAACCTACAGCGAATATCATTCTCAGTGGGAAAAACTGAGAGCTTTCTCCCTAAGGTCAGGAACGGGGCAGGGATATCCACTATCACCACTGCTATTCAACATAGTATTAGAAGTCCTAGCCACAGCAATGAGACAACAAAAAGAAATCAAAGGCATCCAAATCGGCAAAGAAGAAGTCAAACTCTCACTCTTTGCAGATGATATGATACTTTATGTGGAAAATCCCAAAGACTCCACCCCAAAACTGCTAGAACTCATACAGGAATTCAGTCAAGTGGCAGGATATAAAATCAATGCACAGAAATCAGTGGCATTCCTATACACCAACAAGAAGACAGAAGAAAGAGAAATTAAGGAGTCGATCCCATTTACAATTGCACCCAAAACCATAAGATACCTAGGAATAAATCTAACCAAAGAGGCAAAGGATCTGTACTCAGAAAACTATAAAATACTCATGAAAGAAATTGAGGAAGACACAAAGAAATGGAAAAACGTTCCATGCTCATGGATTGGAAGAACAAATATTGTGAAGATGTCAATGCTACCTAGAGCAATCTACACATTCAATGCAATCCCCATCAAAATACCATCCCCTTTTTTCAAAGAAATGGAACAAATAATCCTAAAATTTGTATGGAACCAGAAAAGACCCCGAATAGCCACAGGAATGTTGAAAAAGAAAAGCAAAGCTGGCGGCATCACAATTCCGGACTTCCAGCTCTATTACAAAGCTGTCATCATCAAGACAGTATGGTACTGGCACAAAAACAGACACATAGATCAATGGAACAGAATAGAGAGCCCAGAAATGGACCCTCAACTCTGTGGTCAACTAATCTTCGACAAAGCAGGAAAGAATGTCCAATGGAAAAAAGACAGTCTCTTCAACAAATGGTGTTGGGAAAATTGGACAGCCACATGCAGAAGAATGAAACTGGACCATTTCCTTACACCACACACAAAAATAGACTCCAAATGGTTGAAAGACCTAAATGTGAGACAGGAGTCCATCAAAATCCTTAAGTAGAACACAGGTAGCAACCTCTTCGACCTCAGCCGCAGGAACTTCTTCCTAGAAACATAGCCAAAGGCAAGGGAAGCAAGGGCAAAAATGAACTATTGGGGGGCGCCTGGGTGGCTCAGTTCGTTAAGCGACTGCCTTCAGCTCAGGTCATGATCCTGGAGTCCCGGGATCGAGTCCTGCATCGGGCTCCCTGCTCAGCAGGGAGTCTGCTTCTCCCTCTGACCCTCCCCCCTCTCATGCTCTCTCTATCTCATTCTCTCTCTCAAATAAATAAATAAAATCTTAAAAAAAAAAAAAATGAACTATTGGGACTTCATTAAGATAAAAAGCTTTTGCACAGCAAAAGAAACACTCCACAAAACCAAAAGACAACCGACAGAATGGGAGAAGATATTTGCAAATGACATATCAGATAAAGGGCTAGTATCCAAAATCTATAAAGAACTTATCAAACTCAACACCCAAAGAACAAAGAATCCAATCAAGAAATGGGCAGAAGACATGAACAGACATTTTTCCAAAGAAGACATCCAAATGGCCAACAGACACATGAAAAAGTGCTCAACATCGCTCGGCATCAGGGAAATCCAAATCAAAGCCTCAATGAGATACCACCTCACACCAGTCAGAATGGCTAAAATTAACAAGTCAGGAAAGGACAGATGTTGGCGGGGAATAAAAGGGGAACCCTCCCACACTGTTGGTGGGAATGCAAGCTGGTGCAGCCACTCTGGAAAACAGTATGGAGGTTCCTCAAAAAGTTGAACATAGAGCTACCATGCGATCCAGCAATTGCACTACTGGGTATTTACCCCAAAGATACAAATGTAGGGATCCGAAGGGGTACGTGCACCCCGATGTTTATAGCAGCAATGTCCACAATAGCCAAACCGTGGAAAGAGCCAAGATGTCCATCGACAGATGAATGGATAAAGAAGATGTGGTATATATATACAATGGAATATTATGCAGCCATCAAAAGGAATGAGATCTTGCCATTTCCAACGACGTGGATGGAACTGGAGGGTATTATGCTGAGCGAAATAAGTCAAAAAGAGCAAAACATGTATCATATGACCTCACTGATATAGGAATTCTTAATCTCAGGAAACAAACTGAGGGTTGCTGGAGTGGAGGCTGGGGTGGGAGGGATGGGGTGACTGGGTGATAGACACTGGGGAGGGTATGTGCTCTGGTAAGCGCTGTGAATTGTGCAAGACTGTTGAATCTCAGATCTGTGCCTCTGAAACAAATAATGTAATATATGTTAAGAAAAAAAAAAAGAAGAAGAAGACAGCAGGAGGGGAAGAATGAAGGGGGGGAAATCGGAGGGGGAGACGAACCATGAGAGACAATGGACTCTGAAAAACAAACTGAGGGTTCTAGAGGGGAGGGGGGTGGGAGGATGGGTTAGCCTGGTGATGGGTATTAAAGAGGGTACGTTCTGCATGGAGCACTAGGTGTTATGCAGAAACAATGAATCATGGAACACTACATCTAAAACTAATGATGTAATGTATGGTGATTAACATAACAATAAAAAATTAAAAAAAAAAAGAAATAGAGGTTGCTGGGTCATATGGTAATTCTATTTTTAAGTTTTTAAGGAAACACCATGCAGTTTCCCATAGTGGCTGCCCCATTTTATATTCCTAGTAACAGTGTACAAGTATTTCAATTTCTCCACATCCTCACCAACATGTTTTGTTTTTGCTTTTTAAATTTTTATATAGTGGCCATCCTAATGGGTATCTCACTGTGGTGTGATTTGCATTTTTCTAATTCTTAGTGATGTTGAGCATCACGTGTGCTTGTTGGCCATCTGTGTATCATCTTTGGAGAAATGTCTGTTCGAGTTCTTTGCACATTTTATAGTCTGGTTTTGTTGTTGCTGAGTTGTATGGGTTCTTTAAGTATTCTGGATATTAGTTCCTTATCAGACGTATTGTTTGCAAATATATTCCCTGATTCCATAGGTTGCTTTATTCACTCTGCTAATTGTGTCCTATGATGAACAGTTTTTAAGTTTGATATAGTCTCATTTATCTATTTTTGTTGCTGTTGTTGCTTATGCTTTTGGTGTCATGTCCAAGAAATTACCAAATCTAGTGTTATGAAGTTTTTCTCCTATGTTTCCTATTAGGAGTTTTACAGTTTTAGGACTTACATTAAGGTCCTTGACCCATTATGAGTTAGTTTTTTGTATATGATGCTAGGGAAGAGCCTAACTACATTCTTTTGATGTGGATGTCCAGTTTTCCCAACATGTTGAAGAGACCATCCTTTCCCCATTGAATGGTCTTGGCACCCATGTTAAAGATCATTTGACCATATATGCAAGGGTTTCTTTTTGGGCTCTCAGGTATATTCCATGGATATATACGGAATCTGGCTTTATGCCAGTACCCCTGGATTACTGTAGCTTTATGATAAGTTTCAAAATCAGGAAGTGTGAGCCTTCCAACTTTTTCTTTTTCAAGATTGTTTTGGCTACTCAGAGTCCCTTCGGATTCCACAGGAATTTTAGGTTGGATTTTTTTTTTTTTTAAGATTTTATTTGAGAGAGAGAGAGAAGACGAGGTGGGGGAGGGAGGGGCAGAGGGTGAGGGAGAAGCAGACTCCCCGCTGAGCAGAGAGCCTGATGTGGGGCTTGATCCCAGGACCCAGAGATCATGACCTGAACTGAAGGCAGACACTTCAGACCAACTGAGCCACCCAGGCACCCCTAGGTTGGATTTTTCTATTTCTGCAAAAAAACATCACCAAGATTTTGATAGGGCTTGCACTGAATCTGTAGACTGTTTTCGGTGGTATTGATAGCTTAATGATATTAAACCTCCAATCTGCAAACAACAGATGTCTTTTCATTTATTGGTCACTTCCTTAATTCCTTTCAGCAATGTTTTATAGTTTTCAGTGTATAAGGTTTTCCCTTCCTTGGTTAAGTTAGGGTTTGTTTTGATTTTGCTCTCATCGCCTGTATCCCAACCCCATTCCCTACCTCAGCAGGTTTATAACAAATATGGCTACTCAAATTCCCCCCAGCAGCCTCCATTATTTAAAAATAAAAAAAGACAGGGTGACCAGGTGGCTCAGTCAGTTAAGTGTCTGCCTGCGGCTCAGGTCATGATCTCAGGGTCCGGGGATCGAGCCACACGTCATCGGGCTCCCTGCTCAGTGGGAGTCTGCTTCTCTTTCACCCTCTGTCTCTCTCTCGTTCACTCTCTGTCTCTCAAACAAATAAATAAAATCTTAAAAAAAGACATAATTTCCATTTCTGATGTACACTATCTTTTTTCTAAGGAGGAAATGCTATGTATATTAACAGTGAAAAATGTAAAGCAATCTATGAGGTTAATAAAAGGCAGAATGACTATTTAAATAAATTACTGTTTAAACACTTGGAACTCTACTCAGGAACTTAAAATGATTGTTATCAAGATTATATACTACTATGGCGCCTGGGTGGCTCAGTCAGCTAAGCATCTACCTTCCGCTCAGGTCATGATCTCAGGGTCCTGGGATCGAGCCCTGCATTGGGCTCCCTGCTCAGTAGGGAGTCTGCTTGAGGCTTCTCTCTCTCTCTCCCCCCTGCCCTTGCCCTTGTGCTCGCTTGCGCACACACTCTCTCTCTCCTCCTCTAAAATAAATAAATCTTTTTAAAAAGATTATATATTGCTTGTAATATACATGGAAAACATACATTAAATGCATGTTAAGTGAAAATGCAGGAACAAAAGTGGACGTTTATGCATATAAGAAGGCAAGAAGGAAACACATGAAAACAAAAACACTGCTGCATTTGCATGAGCATACTATAAACCCACATTACGTTAAAATTTTTTAAAATAAATATGCACTATGAGATATGGAAGCAACCTAAGTGTTGATGGGTAGAGGAATGGATAAAGAAGATGTGGTGTATGTATGTACAACAGGATACACTCAGCTATAACAGAGATTGAAATCTTGCTATTTGTGACAACATGGATGGACTTACAGTGTATATATGCTCAATGAAGCTAAGTTAGAGAAAAACAAATCCCATATGATTTCACGTCTATGTGGAATCTAAAAAACAAACGAACAAACAAAAACAGAAACGGACTCATAAATACAGAGAACAAACTGGTGGTTGCCAGAGGGGCGTGGGGGTGGAGGGGCAGGGGACCTAGGTGAAGGAGATGAAGAGGCACCAACTTCTACTTGTAATATAGGTGAGTCACAGGGATGAAGGTACAGTTTAATATGGTAATACCTTTGTATGGTGGCAGATGGTAACTAGCTGAGGTGAGCGCTAACAGTAATGTGTAGAATTGCTGAATCTCTAGGGTGCGCACCTGAAACTGACACAACATAGCGCCCCCTCAATTCCCTCATGGGTCCCTGGGCTTTCTGGGCCATTGGCTCATCTTCGCAGCTCTTCCCTCACCTGAGGCCCGGGGTTCCCTCCCCAGAGACAGCCACTGTCACTCCCCGCCCTCCGAGCCAGTCTCTGCATATGCAAACCTGCGTATATTTCCGCCAGCCTTCTGACACAAAAGATAGATTGTACATGGTGTTCCACAACTTACCTTTTGTGCTAGAACATCTTAGAAAGCTTCCTACATAAACACACCCAGGCTTTGACTGTTGGATGGACGTATTTTTAAAATAGGTGTAGAGGGGGGCGCCTGGGTGGCTCAGTTGGTTAAGCGACTGCCTTCGGCTCAGGTCATGATCCTGGAGTCCCAGGATCGAGTCCCACATCAGGCTCCCTGCTCGGCGGGGGGTCTGCTTCTCCCTCTGACCCTCTTCCCTCTCGTGCTCTCTGTCTTTCATTCTCTCTCTCTCAAATAAATAAAAAAATAAAAAATAAAATAAAATAAAATAAAATAAAATAGGTGTAGAGGGCAGTTTGGGTTATTTTTAGTCTTTTGCACTATTAACAATGCTGCAATGAATACCTTTGTGCATCCACCTTGGCATAAATATTGAGGTGGATTTAAAATGAACGCCTGGAAGTGAATTAGTGAATCAGAGGGTTTGCGAATTCTGGATTTAATAGTTATTTCCAGAGAAGTTACAGCAGTTCACATGCCCACCAGCAGCATAGGAGAATGCCTATGTGTCCATACAATTCCTAAAGCATCATATCATCCAGCTCCTTGATCTATGCTTATCTGTGGCTAGGGGATAAAAGGTCTTAGTATTATTCTATTTGCTTCTTTCATTAAAGTGATTGCTTGGGCATATTTTCATAGGTTTAAAGGCCATTTGTGGTTTGTGTATATTTCTTTTTCAGGAACGATCATCTAGTCATATAAATTGCCAATTTTTCTCTTGTTAGTCTTTTTAATTTGTAGTAGCTGTGAGAAATAATTTGTTGACTAGATAATACACTTCTATAGTCCAATTTTTTTAAAAAGTGTATTAAAAGGTATATTGTGATGATCACCCCCTTACCCCCATATCCTTTTTGCCTTACAGAAAACCAGAATTATTGATTTCTTGGGTGTCCTTCCAGAATGTCTTTTTTTTTTTAAAGACTTTATTTATTTATTTGACAGAGAGAGACACAGCGAGAGAGGGAACACAAAGCAGGGGGAGTGGGAGAGGGAGAAGCAGGCTTCCCATGGAGCAGGGAGCCCGATGCGGGGCTTGATCCCAGGACCCTGGGATCATGACCTGAGCCAAAGGCAGATGCTTAATGACTGCGACACCCAGGTGCCCCCAGAATTTCTTTATACATACCCAACCAAATAAGAATCTATGCCCCGCGACACACACACGCTTTAACAAACTGGAGCACACTCTCACCCTGCCCCATATCTTGCTTGTCAAGATATCTTGGAAAGTCTGTCACTTGTGTAAACAGAGTGCTTCCATATTCTTTCAACAGACGCAAAGGATCTGACAGTGTTCATGGACCATGATTTATCTAGCAAGCTCCTTACTACAGACATTTGATTCTTTTCCACTTTTTTTTTTTTTTAAAGATTTTATTTATTTATTTGACAGAGAGAGAGATAGTGAGAGCAGGAACACAAGCAGGGGGAGTGGGAGAGGGAGAAGCAGGCTTCCCGCCGAGCAGGGAGCCCGATGTGGGACTCGAGCCCAGGACCCTGGGATCATGACCTGAGCCGAAGGCAGACGCTTAACGACTGAGCCACCCAGGTGCCCTCTTTTCCACTTCTTGTTAGGACTAACACTGTGACAAAAATCTTTCACATAGAACATTTCACTCATGTGAAATGAATAAAACAACAACAACAACAAATACTCAGTGTTGGGGGCCTGGCTGGCTCAGCTGGTGGAGCACGTGACTCTTGATCTCAGGGTTGTGAGTTCAAGCCCCACACTGGGCACAGAGCCTACTTTAAAATAATAAATGAAACAAATTCCTAGAAGTGGAACTGCTGAGCTGTGTTACCTGTACTTTTGATAAAAGTTTGCCAAAACACACCTGGATGGCTTGTGCATGCTTGTTTCATCTTAAGGGCTTTCTAGGATAATGTTTACTGTTCTTGATTTTCACCTTATTATTTACTTGGGAAAGCACTGCCATTTAAAATGGGTCTCCTGGGCGCCTGGGAGGCTCATTTGGTTAAGCAACTGCCTTCGGCTCAGGTCATGATCCCGGAGTCCTGGGATCGAGTCCCACGTTGGGCTCCCGGCTCAGCGGGGAGCCTGCTTCTCCCTTTGACCCTCTCTCCTCTCATGCTGTTTCTCTGTCTCTCTTTCTCTCAAATAAATAAATAAATAAAATCTTTAAAAATAAAATAAAATAAAATAAAATGGGTCTCCCTTTAAAACACACTCAAATGCAAAGTAACCCAAATAACAAGGAGCTGAGGATGGAGAGGACACTCTTACACACCTAAATATGGTATGAAGCCCCCCCTTTCACACTAATGGAAACTTACTATACACATTGCTATGCAGTTCTAAATTGTATATGACAGCTTTTACGATTCTGTATTAATCAGTCCCTTATCATAGGTAATAAAAATTTTTTCCCATTTTTGAGTACGGACTTTTCCCCTTTGTACAATTAAAAAACATATCTGATTTTTCTATTTGCAGCTTTTGAGTTTTGTCTTGCTTGGAAAAGCCTTCCTCTCCTTCCCCCCCAGGTTCTCATTTTATTTATTTATTTATTTATTATTATTTTTTAAAGATTTTATTTATTTATTTGACAGAGAGAGAGCACGTGCACAAGCAGGGGGAGGGAAAGGCAGAGGGTGAGGGAGAAGCAGGCTCCCCACTGAGCTGGGAGTCCCCGAGGTGGTGCTCCATCCCAGGACCCCGGGATCATGACCTGAGCCGAAGGCAGCTGCTTAACCAACTGAGCCACCCAGGCAACCCTAGGTTCTCATTTCTAGATTAAAATATTTGATCCCTCGACACAAGATTTTGATGTAGATCCAAACTTCGTTTCTTCCAGCTGGCTAGCCGGTGGCTCGGAAGGATCATTTCCCGGCATTGACTGAATTGCCCCTTCATCATATGAAGGCCCATGTGTACTTGTTTTGATATCTGGACTTTATATTCTGTTTTCTCTGCCTCATCTCCTGCTCAGATGTTTCTTAGTGATTTTTGCATGTTCACCTTACACACAAACTTGGGATTCTGCTGTCACTGCTCATGGCCGCAGAGTCCCCAGCACGGGACATGCTCTGTTCTAGGGGCCGTACTGAGAGATCTTTTTCTACCCTCACCACAGCCCAAAGGGAAGCCATCTTAACTGTCTGACGGACAGTGAGGTGCAGCATCAACTGTCACAAAGGCCATCAGTTAGCGAGTGAGGATTCCATGAGAGTCCAAGCAGATGTTTTCCTTGAGTTTATCTGCTTGCTGAAATCACAGTGACAGGACAACCGGGGCCCCCCGATGGCTGTATTCTATAGTCATGACCCCTAAGTTCTGCCTACTTGGATCTGCACAATGACCTGGCTGCCAACTTGAATTCTCCATCTCAAAAATCCACAGCACATAAAATGCTAAATAAGACCTCTTAAATTTTATTTTAAAGAATTAGATTTAGCTTCTTCACAACTAAGTCAAGTGTTTTTTGTATTTATTGCACAGCTGGAGACTAAACGTGTTGAAATGCCTGGAAATTTCTGGAAATGAACTTCCCTTCTCCTTTCACAGGTGTCAGACCTCATCATTGTGTCTCAACGTCACTTACCCTTTATTTTCCATCCTTTGTTTCTCTGTACTGCACTATGTTTAGCTTTTTCAGACTTTACCCTTAAGTTCCCTAATTACATACTCAGCTCTATCTAATCTGCTGTTAAACCTGTTTGTTTGAGTTTGTTGTTGTTATTGTACACATTTTTATTTCTAGAAATGTGATTTGGATTGTTTTCAAAGCTGCTATATTGTTTTTCATAATTTTCTGTTTCCTAAAGGTATCTTAAAGCCTGCTTTTATTTTGTTAATCATAATTAGTCTAGCTAGTTAACAGTCTACATCTGCTGCTTACAATTTGTCTGAAATCTTTGCAAGCTTTTTTCCTGGTTCTAGATCATGGAGCTTTTTGCCTGACTTGCTATGCACTGGGCATTGTGGGTTTTTTTGTTTTTTTGAAGATTTTATTTATTTATTTGACAGAGACAGAGACAGCGAGAGCAGGAACACAAGCAGCAGGAGTGGGAGAGGGAGAGGGAGAAGCAGGCCTCCCCTAAGGAGGGAGTCCGATGTGGGACTCAATCCCAGGACCCCGGGATCATGACCTGAGCTGAAGGCAGACGCTTAATGACTGAGCCACCCAGGCGCCCCGGGCATTGTGTTTGAAAAAACACAGATATATGAAAAAATGTCTTGAGGCCAGTGAAAGTAATTTAGTCCTGAAAATATCTGTGTTCAGGGCCACCTGGGTGGCTCAGTCGGTTAAGCGTCTGCCTTCGGCTCAGGTCATGATCCCGGGATCCTGGGATCGAGCCCTGTATCAGGCTCCCTGCTCAATGGGGATCCTGCTTCTCCCTCTCCCTCTGCCACTCCCCCTCTGTCCCTCTCCCTGCTTGTGCTCTCTCTCTCTCAAATAAATAAATAAAAAATCTTAAAAAAAAAAATTCTGTGTTCATTTTGCTAGGGCCTGAGTCATTACCACTCTGGAGCCATCTATTAAAAAAACATATATATAGTCAAGAGGTGCATCTTTGGGGAGCACAGGAAGATGGTGAGCTCAGTCTGGAGTAGGGGGCAAATGGTGGCTGGGATGTTAGAGGAACATTGTAGTAAACAAGGAATAATGCATTTTCAACAGAAGTGCTGTCAACTGTAATGGACAGCAAGCAGAAGATATAAAAGATAAGGAGAAGGTCAGTCTGCCCCTGTGACTGGTAGCTGAGGATAATGAGGCCTCCTTCATGACATCTACACCTGCACACAAAGGGGTCTCTCCAGAGAGGCCTCCCCTGGACAGCCAAGAGAATAAGCCCAGAGCCTCACCCCTCTCTCCCTATTACTCTTCTTCACTACCCTTAGCGCTATCCAAGTCCTTCTCCTTGTTTGAGGAGCTGTTTATGTCTGCCTCCTTCAGCAGAATATAGGTTCCCCCAAAGCAGGGCCTCATCCTGCACACTGCCGGGCCCCCAGTGCCTAGCACAGAGCCTGACGCCAAAGGGTTTCTCAACAGATCTCTGGCGAACACATGTACACATGAACTAACGTGTGAACCGATGATTCCACTAAAGGAGACACAGATCAGGAGGGGTGACAGATGGCAAGGGAAAGTGTTAGGAGTCTGATTTAGATACTGAGTGGGTGGGTAGAAGGTTGCCCAAGAGGAGCATTCCATCAACAGGAAGATTCACGGGAACCTGGAAAGAAGGAAAGTCAGAAATAGGAAAGGAGCCATCCAACTATAGGTAATAAAGACACACTTCAGTTTTCTTCTTACTACACCTGGGCCACAAACGAAGGACAGTCAGAGCAGATGATGATTGCAACCACACCTCAGTGTCTTAGAGCCAAATATATACTAGGTTTTTTTTTAATTAACCAGGTTTTTAGAGCAGTTTTAGGTTCATAGCAAAACTGAACAGAAAGCAGAGGTTTACCATACCCCCCCCACACAGCCGTCCTCACTATCAACATCCCCCACGAGAGAGGGTACATTTGTCACAAATTCATAAATCTTATTGACATATCGTAATCACCCAGAGTCCACAGTTTAGGGTTTACTCATGAGGTTGTAAATTCTATACCTTTGGACAAACGTGACAGTTGTCCACCATTATAGTGTCCTACAGAGTAGTTTCACTGCCCTAAGAAATCCTCTGTGCTCTGTCATCCCTCCCTCCCCCAGCCCCTGGCAACCACTGATCTTTGTACTCTCTCCATGGTTTGGGTTTTTCCAGAATGTCATACAGTTGTAATCACACAGTCTATAACCCTTCCAGACTGGCTACTTTCACATAGCAATATGTATTTAACTTATCTCCCTATCTTTTTATGACTTGATAGCTCACTTCTCTTAGCACTGAATAACCCATGGTTTGGAGGCACCCATTTACTGCTTCACCTACTACGGGACATCTTGGTTTCTTCCAAGTTTTAAAAACAGTTCTCAATAAAGCCCCTATAAACATCTGGGTGCAGGTTTTCATGTGGACATAAGCTTTCAACAACTTTGGGTAAATACCGAGGAGTGTGATTGCTGGATCATACGGTAAGAATAGTTAGAATTAGTTTTGTAAGAAACCCCCAAAATCATCCAAAGTGGCTGTACCATTTTTGCATTCCCACCAACAGTGAGTGAGAGTTCTTGCTCCACATTCTCACTGGCATTTGGTATTGTCAGGGTTCTGGATTTTGCCTATCCTAATAGGTGTATAGTGGTGTCATTGTTTGAATTCCCATTTCCCTCATGACATATGATGTGGAGTATCTTTTCCTCCACTTATCTGACATCTATATATCTTCTTTGGTGAAGTGTCTGTTAAAGCCTTTGGTCCATTTTTAAACTAGCTGTTTGTTTTCTTATTGTTGAGTTTTAAGAGTTCTTTCTATATTTTGGGCAACAGTTCCTTATCAGACATGTCTTTTGCAAATATCTTCTCCTGGACTGTGGCTTGTCTCTTCATTCTCTTGACACTGTCTTTTGGAGAGCAGACATTTTTAACTTTAAATGAAGCCCAGCTTATCAATGATTTCTTTCAAGACCAAACCTTTCGTGTTGTATTTAAAAAGTCATCCCCATACCCAAGGTCATGTAGGTTTTCTCCAATTTTATCTTCTAGGAGCTTTATAGTTTTGCGTTTACATTTATGTCTGGGATCAGTTTTGAGTTAATTTTGGTAAAACGTGTAAGGTCTGTTTCTAGGTTCATTTTTTGCACGTGGATGTTCTATTCTTCCAAGACCATTTGCTGAGAAGACTATCTTTGTTCCATTGTATTGTCTTTGTTCTTTTGTCAAAGATCAGTTAACTATATTTATGTGGGTCTATTACTGAGCTCTTTATTCTGTTCCATTGATCTATTTGTCTATTCTGACACCAATACCATGCTGTCTTAATCACTGTTACTTTATAGTTAAGTCTTCAAGTTGGGTAATGTTAGTCCTGCAACTTTGTTCTTCTTCAATACTGTGTTGGCTATTCTGGGTCTTTTGCCTCTCCATATAAACTTTAGAATCAGTTTGTCAATAGCCACAAAATAACTTGCTGGTATTCTGACTGGGATTGCTTTGAATCTACAGAGTTGGGAAGAACTGACATCTTGACAACACTGAGTCTTTCTATCCATGAACATGGAGTATCTTTCCCATTTAGTTTTTCTTTGATTTTGTTCAACAGCATTTTGTAGTTCTCATATAGATCTTGTACATATTTTGTTAGATTTATACCTAAGTATTTCATTTGGGGGGGTGCTAATTAAATGGTATTATAACGTTTTTAGAACTGCTGAGATTAGATGAATATATGGAATGTACTGGCACAGACAGCCTGAAGCTAGCAGGCCCTGAGACATTTCATTATTTATGCACTCTGCATTTTATCTTATAAGGCTCTGAAGCAGCCAGAGACTCTGCTGAGTTGGGGGGTGAAGTTGTTCAGAATCCTGGCCAGCTGACCAACTACAAGGAAAGAAAAGGCCCTCCATGTCCTGGGAGGCCTCCTGGGAAGGCCACAGGACAGTGGAAGGGCTGACCCTTCTGAGCTCTTCCAACCTTGGGGGAGGAAGTGTTCATCTTTCAGGGGGCCAGAAACCCAGAGAGAGGAGCTCTGGGCAAGGTAAAGGTCTTAGTTCAATTCAATTCAATTAGCCAAACGTTTATTAAGCAGCTACTAGATGCCAAGTACTGTTTATGCCCCAGAGATACATCAGGGGACAAAACTGACAAAGATCCAGGACTTGGGCAGCTCACTCTCTAGTGCAAAGTTATGAAAACTGAAGCAGCGACACAGATCCCTGGGGAGGACCAACATGCAGACAGGAGCATGCCAGTGGAAAACCCTCAAGAGGAGCAGAGTATGCACAGCGAGGCCCCAAATGCTCTTGTGCATGGGGTCATACGGAAAGGCACTGGTGATGCTGGGGGGCCAGGGGTGCTATGGGTGATGACAAGCAGGACAGTAGGCTGCCCTGGAGCAAGACAGGGGAGGGAAAGGAAGAAACCTGAGGTTGGGGAAGGCAACTTTGGGTGAAAACTTTCAACCCTTTTCTAAACCATAACTCTGTCAAAAGCTTCCTTTGTCTGCAACAGGCTGAGAGCAGAAATCCAGGGGCTGTGAACTCTGGCTTGGCAGAAGGCCCAGACTTAGTTTAGAAATCTCTGAGTCTGAATGGGGTCAGAAGCCGGTGGGAGAGGTGAACTGAGAGTGTGGACTGAGGAGCCAGCTGCCCTTCTTTCAGATGCCCTTCCAGGCTGTGCTCCTTTTGTTCTGGGAGCAACCTGGGTAGGTCAGATGGTAACGCACACATGAAGGTCCCATGCGGACTGTACAGCCATTGCTCTTAGGAAGGACTGGTAGGTGAGGGTCCAGGGCAGTACGTCTAAGCTTCTGAACTGGTTTTGTTTTTCCTGCTTGTCAAGCTGTTACTTGCAGACTCTCTCGGGGGTGCCAGATGCTTTTGTGCAGATAATCTGTGGTGACTTTGGGGTTTTCACTTGAAAAGGTATTGCCCACAGAAACCAAGAGCTGAATCACACCCTTAGCTACAGAAATCCACCCTGAAACGGACACTTAACGTGTGAGGAACAGTCCAAATTTTTGGACTGTTTTTCTCCTAATTGTGATTGGGGAGTTTTATATCCCATAGTTCAAAATGTCTCTTTATATGTTTTGTGCTTCATCACGTTGGTCATGGTCAGCATCCTGGGGCAGGGAGGAACTGAAGCAGAATTCACGCATCTCACGGAAGAGGCCCTTATGCAGGGAGTGAATCATTTGTGGGGAGAAAAGGCACCCAAGTTTCATGGACTTGAGTGATACAGAAGTGAGAGAACAGCTCCAAGGACTGGAGCAATTGTTGCCCATTTGCCAGAAGGGAGGGTCCACTGGAGACTGGAAAAGAGGTTTTGGCCAAAAGTAGAATATAAACCAGGCTGGTCCTGGAGAAGGATGATGCGCATGCTCCCGTGAGCTCAATGCCAGATCCTGGGTCACCCCACTTGTACTGAGGCAGCAGAAGTGCACAAAGGACACCTTAGTACCCACGACGCTAAGCCAGAACCTGGGTCTCTTAGCTCCCAGGCCTTGCAGGCAGCTGTCCTACCTCCCTGGAGGGCCATGCTTCCTTTCACGAAGATGTATACAAATTGAGAGGCCACAGGTCTCTGAGGGGCCAGGGGAGAGTGCACACACACTCACAATGACCTCCCAGACTGTGTGATCCCTCCTCACTTTTGTCCCCTCCTGTGATTTGTTTACTTGCACCTCACCCGGAATGCAAAATTCCTGAGAAATAAAAACAAGCAGACCAACACCCATACTCATTTCCTTTGCTGCTGGTTTTCACTTTTTATGAAACAATTTTTGCTGGCTGCAGTGGCCGAAATTTTTAGGACAACTGGATCAGACTGACCCTGATCCCCTAGTTCTGTCTCTCAGCAGCTGGGTGGTCTGGGGTGTGAGCTAATTCAGGGGGTGGGAGGGTTCACAACACCCACCTCAGAGATAAGAGAATAGAAAGAAGGTACCAGAACAATGCTGGATGTAAAAAGGCACCCTATACATGGTCGCTATTATTATTTTAATGAGTTATTTTGTCTCTCACTGTCATAAGCAATCAAGAGGAAAAACTAGCTGAATTTCAGCTTTGATTTAGAAAAAAGTTAAGGGGCTATCACAGACACGCTCTGACACCTGTCCTAGAATATTCCAATGAGAAAAGATGTTTCTTTCTTTCTTTCTTTTTTTTTGAGAGAGAGAGAGAGAGAGACAGTGTAAGAGCAGGGGAGAGGGGGGGGGGGGGAGGGAGGGAGAGAGAGAGAGAATCCTAAGCAGGCTCCATGCACAGAGTGGACTGACCCAGGGCCCTATCTCACCACCAGGAGATCATGACCTGAGCTGAAATCAAGAGCTGGACGCTTAACCAACTGAGCCACTCAGGTGGCCTGAGAAAAGATGTTTCTTAAAGGCAAGTCCTTTGGGAAAGAAAACAAAACAAAACATCTCAACAGCACACGTATTCACAGTCCAAAAATGCTAAATGTAAGACAACAACCTATTTCTGAAACTCAGGGATTTTTAGTTGGACCAGCTGCCGTACGTGTTCCCAGCTGCCCTTATCCGCCACTGCACCCCAAACCACCACTCATCAAGCCAAGCGCACCCTGCCTGGACCCCACAGGGCACGCGCACCACCCCCTTTCTCCACCTTCCCGGAAGGGCTGGGGGAGATGGCAGCCCTGATCCTCCGCCTCCAGACAACCACCCTGCCTGGGGGGGGTTCCGGAGCCCGGAAACGCGTCATTTCAAACACATTCTTTTGGGAGTCCTTGGAGAACCGAAGACATTCGTGGTCAAAGAAGGACAAAGCGTTGCGGAAGTCACCGCAGTCCTGGCGCGCGACCGCTGCCGCCCACGTGGGGGTCCCGCGGGGCCCCGGCGCCCCACCCGGCCTGCGCCACGCGCTCCCGACGACGTCACGCCGACCGCCCTGTGCCCGCTGGCTCACCCGGACAGCACCCGACGGGCCCCCCGCTGCCACTCCTCCTTTCCAGGCGTCCCCCTACGTGTCCAGTCCCCAGCTGAACACGGGTAACGGTACCCCCGCTTTCAGGGAGAAGCCGAGGTGGCGGCGCTCGCTCTCCGCCGCCGGCTGCCCATGTGGGGTCAGGGGCACACGGCGGCGAGCCCGGGGGTCCTGGGTGGCGGCCAGCTGCCCGGGCGGCTGAGAAGGGGCCTGGGTCGTCCGTCCCTCGCGCCTCAGCCCCGACGTGAGGTACTGGTCCCCGCGACCCCGGGCGGGTCCCCCTCCACCCCGGGGTCTCGGCCTTCGTGCGGGGCAGCCCGGGTCCCCGACGACCGAGCTGAGGCCAGCGTCCCGCCCCCGCCCCGCCGGCCTCGCCCCGCGTCCTCTCACCCAGCCTCCGCCGCCCCTCGCCGCGGGCGGGACTCCGTGTGCGCCGTCGTGCCCGCGCCATCCCCGCCGGACCGCGCACGCGCGTCGACTCCCCGGCCCGCCGCTGGGGGCGCCCTCCCGCTCGGCCGGCCCCGGGGGCTCCCGCCGCTTCTCCTGCCCCTCCCAGCCCAAGGCCGGGGGGGCCCCACCGCGCTGCCCTGCGCCTCCCCACCCGGACTCCCTGGGCTCCATCGCCGCTGTGCTGCCGGGTGGAGCCAGGGAGGCCCAAGGAGACCAGAGCGGCCTTCGCGTGGAGGCCCTGCCGCAGGACCCCCTCAAGCTGCCTTGGGCTTTTGCGGAGTTGGGGTGGCCGAAACTGCTCCGCCAAACGTCCCTGCGCCAGGGGCCCCCAGGGCAGTTCCGGAGGCGGAGAGGAGCGTGCAGGAAAGGACAGGCCTTCGGGAAGGGCCCCCCGTGGGGCAGCGTGGCAGCTGGCTGGGCCCGGAAGCCCGCTCCAGGCTCCAGCCAGCCCCCCCCACACACTTCAAGCTGCGCGGCTTCCTCGCCGCTCGCCCCAGCCCCTTATCATCACCACTCACGTGCTGAAAGCATGAGGAGGAACTCCACTGGAAGGCCTTTAGAATGCACCTCCACATTAAGCTATTTCTGTGAAAATGTCGTTCGTTCTCCTGATCCTGCCCCGCAGTACTTTTGCATAGTTGGTGCAAAGTGGGGTTTGTGACCTCCTTGTCAGGCAGACGCACCTGCCTCCCTGTGGGTCCCTGGAAGGCAGGGCCTGCGTTTTCTCCGTCCCAGGGCACAGCCCTGGGTGGGGCACTCAGTAAGCATTCAGCAATTACATGTGTGCTGAATGAATGCCTCTTAAAATGCAAAGCTGGTGAAAAGTCCAGGCTTCACGTTATTCAACTCCCTCCAAGCATCCCCCCCCCCCCCCCCGGGGCAGTGGTATCAGTCAGCTGTAACAGAATACCACAGACTGGGCAATGTAAACAGCACAAGTTCATCTTCTTACAGTTCTGGAGGCTGCGAAGTCCAAGATCAAGGTGCCTGCAGATCAGGTTCTTGGGGAGGCCTCTCCTCCAGGTTTGCAGACAGCAGCTGTCTCACTGTGTGTTCACATGACCTTTCTGTGTGGGTGAGAGAGAGAGAGAGAACACTCTGCTATCTCTTCCTCTTAGAAGGGCGCTAATCCTACCACGAGGCCTCCAACCCTCATGACCTCATCTAAACCTAATTAGCTCCCAAAGGCCCCATCTCCAAATGCCATCACACTGGGGGTTAGAGCTTCAGCATAGGAATGTTGAGGGGACACAAGCCTTCAGTCCAGAACAGCAGGATACCCATACCCAGGGCTACGCAACCTTCCAGGAGGGGGAGTCCACTCTCCAACCCCTTGTGTTACAGGTGAAGAAATTGAGGGCCAGGTTAAGTGACTTGTCAGTGGTGACGCTGCCACGCCCATGTGTTATGTATAAATCTCTTTGAAGGCCTGATCTTCAAGGGCCCATGTTGGGTTCAATGGGAGAAATAATAAGCTAGTATTTTGAGAACATCTGTTGCATAAAGGAATGCTTTTGGCTCCTACCAGGAAACTGTAATTTGAGTTCAGGCCACAGGGACCAAGAAGAGAGTTGATGTCCTACCTTCAATTCTCCCATCATGAGTGTTGACACATACGGTGTGTTTGATCCATACAGGATTTGGCTGGAGGAAAACAGTTTTCTGAGAGAAATAAAACCATTAATTTGTTCTTGACTTATCGTACAGAACAAAAGTCAGAATGCCTGATTAAGAACGCAAAGCAAAAGCTTCCTGGTCACTTTGCCTCATAGCAGTCATGCCAAGGAACCTTCCTTACTTTGTTCTGATAATGGAAACCTCCTTGTAGACATGAGCAAAAAGCTGCTTTTCCTTTATAAAGTGAAACAGTGATCAGCAGAGTGGCAAGTAGTTAAATACACATACACACATACACACATACATCTTTTTAGAGGTGACAAGACAATTTTCAAAACCTTTTAATGAAAATCTCTGCCTTCTTTCTAAAGGGAAAAACAAAGTAAGTTTTCACTTTTTCCACTGACTAAGTTCTTCCGGTCACTGCTCACCTTCTCTTCTGTCCAGCGTCTTAATGAGGTGGTGAGTGGATGAATAAAACATTTCCTTCAGATTTGTTACTTTGATGACCTCATTTTATAACAACAGTGCAGGAGAGTAGAGTTGTTACACCCATTTCACAGATGGGGCCACTGAGGATCTGAGAAGTGCAGTGAGTTGCTCAATGTCACACAGCTGGTGGGAATCAGGCTGAGGGGAGCGTGAGGGCCCTGTCCTTTGTGCTCCACCTGGGGCATTTGTCACACTGCATTATAATGATCTGGTCCCCTCCTCTCCCCACCCATGTGTCCATGAGGGGCCTGTGGGCAAGAACTCTCCCAGACTTGTGTATCGGCAACTAAAATGATCCTTAGCACACAGCAAATTTTTAATGCATTTGGATGAATGAATGCATGCATGAATGAGTGAACAAATGAATTGTATGGAAAATGGAATAAAGTGGAGATTTCATGTGATTCGAATGTATAAATTCTAGGTCCTAATCCCACCTCTGCCTTTTCTCTAGCCACCCTTCATTTTCTAACCTGTGCAATGGCACGATGATTACTGCTATTAACCATTCACCTCCACAGTTTCCAAAAGAATGGAGTGAAAACTGCCCCGTAGCGCCTGTGCTTGCAGAAGCCAATCATGACAAGTGAAATGCTGCTGGTCTATGGGAAAGGGAGCAGCAGAGCCCCCGTCGGCTCCCCGCCCCTGCCGGGGAGGAGGCTGACACCCCCCACATGTGCACACAGAGGTCCTTGGATTTTCCCAGGTCCTGATGATGCAGACCACAAAAAGCACAAGGTCTGTCTTCAGGCTGCTCTACACCCTGGCAGCCAATGTGGGTAAAAACGTAAAGGAAACGGTCAACAAAACCAAAAGACAGCTGACAGAATGGAAGAAGATATTTGCAAATGACATATCAGATAAAGGGCTAGTATCCAAAATCTATAAAGAACTTTTCAAACTCAACACCCAAAGAACAAAGAATCCAATCAAGAAATGGGCAGAAGACATGAACAGACATTTCTCCAAGAAGACATCCAAATGGCCAACAGACACATGAAAAAGTGCTCAACATCGCTCGGCATCAGGGAAATCCAAATCAAAACCTCAATGAGATACCACTTCACACCAGTCAGAATGGCTAAAATTAACAAGTCAGGAAAGGACAGATGTTGGCAGGGATGCGGAGAAAGGGGAACCCTCCTACACTGTTGGTGGGAATGCAAGCTGGTGCAACCACTCTGGAAAACAGTATGGAGGTCCCTCAAAAAGTTGAAAATAGAGCTACCCTACGACCCAGCAATTGCACTACTGGGTATTTACCCCAAAGATACAAATGGAGTGATCCAAAGGAGCACTTGTACCCCAATGTTTATAGCAGCAATGTCCACAATAGCCAAACTATGGAAAGAGCCAAGATGTCCATCGACAGATGAATGGATGAAGAAGATGTGGTGTTACACACACACACACACACACACACACACACACACACAGGAATATTATGTAGCCATCAAAAATGAAATCTTACCATTTGCAATGGTGTGGATGGAACTAGAGGGTATTGTGCTAAGCGAAATAAGTCAATCAGAGAAAGACAATTATCATACGATCTCACTGATATGTGGAATTTGGGAAACAAGGCAGAGGATCATAGGGGAAGGGAGGGAAAACTGGGAAGTCATCAGAGAGGGAGACAAACCATAAGAGACTCTTAATCTCAGGAAACAAACAGGGTTGCTGGAGCAGAGGGGGGTGGGAGGGATGGGGTGGCTGGGTGATAGACACTGGGGAGGGTATGTGCTATGGTGAGCACTGTGTATTGTGTAAGACTGATGAATCACAGACCTGTACTCTTGAAACAAGTAATACATGATATGTTAATTAAAAACAAACAAACACGTATGCCGTGCAACTGAAGGGTGTATGAAAAGTTCCCAAATACCGACCCTCCCCAGCCTACGGCTTCCATCGCTACACTCAGTGCGGGGGAGGGGGGGAGGCCTGCTTCTCAGCTGGGGTTGCACAATGGAAGCACAAGTGCATCTGGAAAGTACAAGTGATATTTTTAGAAGAATGCTAGGTAACTCGAATGTATAAGCACGATTAGATCCTACTGAGTTGGTAGGTAGGGTTTTTCAACCTAGGCACTATTAATGTTTGGGGCCAGATAATTCTCTGCTGTGGGGCTGTCCTGGACAGGGTGGGACAGCTAGCAGCATCCCGGATCTCCGTGTACTCATAGGCCAGTGGGCTACGGGCCTGTTGTGACCACCACAGATGTCTCCCTGCCAGGCAAAGCAGCCCCCGGGTGGAGAGCCAGGGAATTTGATACCAAAGGACGGGGGGAGAGAGGCTACTGTGGCATTTGACACTGAGGGTCATCGCAGCTGCTGCACCGCCCGGGAGCCCGGAGCTCGTTAGAACTGCAGACCCTCCACTCCATGGGAAGTGGGATCCTCATTGTCACAAGATCCCGGGGGAGTCACGTGCGCGTTGGAGAAATACGGCCAGGGCGCTGGTGTGGTGTTCCCCTGGAAGCAGTCAGTTTATGGAAACAGTAATGCACCATGTGCCTCCAGACAATATGAGATCAGAGCCACAGAGGGTCAGTGTGGAAGGGACGTGGGGCGGGGTCGGGGGGGGCATCGGAACCTCCCAGACAAGGACGCTGTGGTGGTTCGATTCCTTGCCGCAGAGCTCCGCAGGGCGAGTGAGACAGCGGGAGGGCAGGGAGGGCAGGTGAGAGGGTGTACCTAGAGAGGATCTAGGGGGTACCTAAGGTGGGCCTTGCTGGATGGGAGGGCCGTGGGTGGCGATAGCCGAAGGAGAGGAACCTTAATGACTATCATAATCAGGAAACCGGGTGAGCAAGTCTGGTGCTGTCCCAGACAACCTGTTCCTCCCACATCTCCCTCCTAGACACCTGCAGATGATGGTCCCGTGAGGCCACTGCTTCCGGGTGTGTGGAGGGGGCTGCACGCTTAGCGGGGTAAGGGTGAGGGAAGCGTGGCAGGGGCCGATCCCACCTGGCCAGGGCCATCAGGGCACAGTGGGGCGGGCAGAGCCATTGCCGAGCTGCTGGGGAGCAGAGGGCAAGCCTGCTAGCTGGCCCCCCCACTCTATCCCCAGGCAGAACCGGTCCTGGAGCGCCCTCCGGCCTCCCCTGGACATCTGTGCAGGTGCGAGCTGGCTGGGACAGCAATGTCAAGGTTAGCTTTGAAGGGCAGGGGTAGCCATGAAAGGGCGGCCTGTGGGGATATGTGGAAATGAGATGGTGGCCCCGTGGCCCCGTGATATTTATCCAAGCTGGCACACCCCCCCTCCCCCGCCTTCTCCCATCCCCCACAGCGCTGAGCACTCCCTGGCGGTACTTTAGGCACTTTATTGTGAACTTGCTTATTACCTGGAGTGTAACCCTTCTCCACTGGACTGCAAGCTGCATGAGGATACGGTCTTTGACTCATTCACAGCTGAATCTTCAGGGCCTCGGACAGGACCTGGACCAGAGCCCCCACTCCCTAAATATTTGACTGAATAAAGGAATAAGCAAATAAGGTAGAGAAGCAGCAGGTTTATTTTCATAACTGCAGGAACCACCCCTTCCTTCTTCCTCTGATGATTTGATTCATTTTATCTTTACCTGCTTTTTGGAAAGTTACTTGGGGTTTCCAAGAGGGTGTCTCCCTCCTCCCAATGCCCCATTGCTAGGGGGCAGTTCTGTCGCTTGGATTCACTCTCTTCTCTTTCATAGACATTAGAAAGTGCTCTTGTTAACACTCCCTATTTCTTCTAAGAGCTCAGCTTAGCAAATGCTTTCATCCATCCATTCATTTGTAAATTCAGTGAAAGGATAGTTTCCGAGTTAACTGCCATCTGTCGGGCAGCATGCTGGGACAGAGGTGAGCAAAAGCAAAATCTTGTAGACCTGAGCTGCCACCCCATCTTCCAGGGAGGGGTTGCCAGAGGGGCCCCGTCCCTCCTCTGCTCGCACAGCTGAGGCAGGCCTGAGGCCTGGTATGGGGGCCAGTTTTAAAAGTCGAGAGAAACAAAGGGCTTATTGACACTGAGGCAGGGCTGCCCGTGTCAGGAATCGCGAGACAGGCCGCCCAGGCCATGACAGGTATGACCCAGGCTCATGGCCTTCTTCCTTCGTGAGGGTTAGGTCAGTTCAAAGCGCTGGATCCCTGCTAGGTACAGGGATGGGAGCGTGGGTGGGCGTGGGGGTGTGGGAGGGGCTGGGAGGGTACGGGGATTCCTGCGGAGGGTCACAGCAGCTCGGTGAAACCGAGGGGTTTTTGCGACGTGCATGGTACGGAATGGATCTCCACACACACCCCTCATACGCTGAAGATGTTTACTATCTGGGGATTCAAAACGTTTTCATGGGGCTGTAAAAAGCAAAATACAGACAAGCCACCATGCATTCGCTGATCTGGAACAGAGTCATCGTCTTCCCCAAGCCAGGCATGGTGCAGGATCCCGTGGCCGGTTTCCCCCAGTCGGGCTGGGACACAGGCCAAGCTAACCAACATCCTCATGGGGAGAGTGCTTAGTCTTCAGCCCATCTCAGGTCCTGCTGAGACGGCCTTCCAGTGGGAGGTGAGGCCTGGCTGGGGTCTGAGGATGAGAGGCAGTAGTGTGTTTCCTGAAGGTGGGCTTGGGGGTGAGGGTGTACTTCAGACTTTGCTACTTTAAGGGAGATCCCATGGAGCGGACCATATCACTGGTACCTTGTCCCCACCCCCACACAGAATCCAAATGTGCATTTCAACAGGATCGCAGTGTGATTCAGGTTATATAAAACCCTGAAAAGCCCTGACCCAGAGAATTCTGTGCAAAGAGTATCTACAGTCTTGGGGGCATAGTCTGGGGCCATTATGGGAACGTGCACGGGGCAGGTGAGAGAGAGCCGAGAGAGGTCTGAAAACTACTACTCTCGTTCCATCTCTCCTTCTAAGGGGCCAGCAAGCAGGGACTGCAGGCTCCTGGCTCTCCCATCCCTCCTTCTTCTCTGCTGCACTGGTGTTTACGTGTCCAGCGCGTGGAGTGTGGTCAATAAACAAGATACTGACCCACAGACTCTCAGCAGAGACCTCTGCTCTTCCAGGGCCTGGCCTGCGGGGCCGTGGACGTGAACTTCTCCTTGCACCTTTCTTCCTCACATATGCAGAGTTCAGCCGACCCGCGAAAGCATCTGTGCTCTTCTGGCGGAGCAAGTGAAAAACGGGCCAAGGAAATGAAGCAACTGTTTGCAAAATACGTGACACTCAGAAGAAAAAAATCAATCTTACAAACAAGCAGATACCTCTAAAACTAGCCAGGGTTTAACAAATAATATTCAAAGTCAAGTGACCAGTCTCATCCCACTGCGGAGAGGAGTATGAATTTGGATATCCTCATGGAAAAGTCTCCAGACACCAACGGAGAGGACAGACCCTCTGTTTCTTAGAACGCAGGGACGCTGTCCACGCCAACTGCGTCACCAAGCTGTCAGAGGGCTCCAAGGACAATGTGGAGCGCAGAGAAAGCAAGCCCGGAGATAATAGAACACAAGCATTTCCCGACCCTAGCAACTCAAACGATCAGCACAGGAACTGGGTACGATAATGGTTGCCACGCAGGAACCTGGGGTTCCTATTCTTCTACACTTCTAGGCTAGGGCAAGTCACCATTTCCTAGCATGGCTTTGAACCAGTTCCGTCTGGCACTGGGTTCTCCACGCATCGTGCACTCCAGTCACGTCTAGTAAGCACCTGCTACACTCTCGGCGGGGCAACTCCAGCCAGCCCGTAGCAGCTGACACGGCCAGCATTTGTTCGGTGGTTTGGAGTCTGTTATTACGTAATTTGATGGTCATTCCTGACTCCGGGTCTGGTGCCAGAAGGCAGGGTACCTAGACACTGGAGTGTGACAGGTGTGTCGTGGGAGAGGTAGATTCGGGTCAGACTGAGGCTGGCCTTGAGTGCTTGAATTTGGATTTTCCTCCTGCAGCTGCAGCAGGCCAGGGGAAGCGTTTAGGCTGGGGGTGATCCACCCCAGAGAGAAGGTGGTTTCAAGGTGAGCGAGGCAGAGGGCCAGGAGACAAATAAGGAAATCAACTCAGGAGCCTAGAAGACAGATCATTAGAGCAACCCTAGTGAGGGGGGCGCAATATGAGATCTCTAGAAGGTAGAACCAAAATGATTAATGACTCATGGAGGGTGGAGAATGAGGGAGCAGGAAGAGGTGAGAATGACTCAGTTTCCCGCCCAAGCTGTGGATGGGTGGGGTTGCCATCGACCAAGACAGAGATCGAGGGAGAGGGACAGCAAGAAAATAATGGGCAAGGTTTCCAAATTTATTTTTTAATGGTATCTTCTGATTATAAAAATATATTTAGGAAATATAATAATAAAATAGGAAATAAAATAATTTGCTAAAGAAGAGTTTAAATCACCTGTAATTCTTTTACAGATAACTTCTTCAACTTTTTGGTGCATTTCTTTCCAGTATTTGGTTTCGTGTGTGTGTGTGTGTTGGGGGGGGGTACATTTAAAATTGTGATCTCAGGTGCCTGGGTGGCTCAGTAGGTTAAGTGTCTGCCTTCAGCTCAGGTCATGATCCCAGAGTCCTGGGATCGAGTCCCATGCAGGCTCCCTGCTCAGCGAGGAGTCTGCTTCTCTGCCCCTCCCCTGGCTCATGCTCTATCTCTCGCTCACTCTCTCTCTCTCAAATAAATAAAATCTTAAAAAAATAAAATTGTGATCTCACTACATAGACGATTTATACCATTTTCCCTTAATATAATCATTTCCCCTCCTTAAAATTATTTAAAAATATATATATATTTTATTTTTAGAGAGAGTGTGTGTGAGTGGGGGGAGGGGCAGAGGGAGAGAGAGAGAATCTCAAGCAGACTCCACGCCCAGTGCAGAGCCTGACTCAGGGCTCCATCTCACAACCCTGAGACCATGACCTGACCGAAATCAAGAGTTGGATGCTTAACTGACTGAGCCCCCCAGGCACCCCTAACATATATTTTTAAGAGCTGCCTTACATTCCACCCTATGGGTGTGTGGCAATTCGTCTATTCATTTACTGCTGGGCACGTCGATCACTTCCACTGTTTTCCACCTTGAAAAACACAACAATGAATATGTTTGTAATAAATCTTTATCCAAGTTTCAATAAAAGAGTTTACAAATATTTAAATAACCAAACTAAAACATTCCTGTAGCAAAAAAAAAACAAAAGCAAAAACAAAACACAAAAAACCAAAAAGCCAAAAAAACCTTGGAATGATATAAAAATACATACAATAAAAGCTGAAGGCCAGACTCTCAGTGTGAGCGGGCATGTAAGTCTGCAACCTCCTCCTTCTTGCCCCAGAAAATCACAGAGGCGAAATAAGAAAAATGAAAGAAACACAATGAACCACAAAGCTCGGAACTCCACATTTTTAGTGAAACTTGGAGGAAAAGATCAGCCGCAGACTTCAAAGAATGCACAGGGGCTGCCAAATGCAGCTGAGTGAGGGCAGAGGTCCTGGGGAAGAAATACAGGGGTGAAGGACGGCTCGCGGTCCTTGGTTCCAGCAGCAGCCAGCCTTAGAAGGCACTGGAAGGCATCCGTGTCCACAGATGAGGGACTGGCCCTGAGGTGTAAGAGTCTTGTTCCTTGTTTCCCACAAAGGGCAGGGGGACCTCCTCAGGGAATCAGAAGAGCGAGCACACATATGCTCCGTGTTTTCACAGAACAGTCTGCCTCTCTGGCAGCAGACAAGAGGGACTATGAGAAGCACGAAAGCTGGGAGGTTATGTGAAACCTGCGTGCTCTGCCCCATGGGAACCTCCTGCAGGCGCTGGTCCCCCACTCCCCGGTGAGCGAGCAAATGGTTTGAAAAAGAAATCTGCTTCAGAACTGATGAGCAGATGTTATGAGAAATAACACATGGAAGAACGTGGCCAAGCACACCATCCCATGAAGAGCACTTGCCGGAAAAAGGTCTTCAGAGAGCAGATGACAAATGTGAGTGTGCGTGTCATCACACACACAAAAAAAGACAACCCACTGAAGCAATTCCTCTGGTGAAAGAGGCCCCAAATGAAGAAATGCAAAAATGTGGGGAGGATAGCAAAATAATAGGAGATGAAATCCAAACGGACTGAAATCAAGAAAGACACAGAAGAAAAAGACAAAGCCATCAGAAGACACACCAGGGAAAAGAGAAGCTCATGAAAATGCAGGAAGCAACAAGGCAGATAGAAATGAGGCCAGGAAAACATTTATGGAAAAAAGCAATATTTTTAAAGTATTATAAAATGATGGCTACAGAAGACAAGCAAGGCGGAGCTAACATATGCATAATTGAAGTTCACCTAAAAGTGGGGGCCAAAGCAGAAACATTTAATTTTCCTTGACCCCAAATGGTCAGCATGAGACATGTCCCAGTTATAAGGCTTTAGAGATAAGAGTCTTCAGGGCAGGGGCACCTGGGTGGCTCAGTCAGCTAAGCGTCTGCCTTTGGCTCGGGTCATGATCCCAGGGTCCTGGGATGGAGCCCCTCATTGGGCTCCTTGCTCAGTGGGGAATCTGCTTCTCCTTCTGCCTCTGCCCTCCACCACCCCCTACTGCTCATCCTCTCTCACGTGCTGTCTCTCTCAAATAAATAAAATCTTAAAAAAAAAAAAATAAAAAAGAGTCTTCAGGGCAGCTAGAGAAAACAGGTCAAGTCATATAAAATAGGAGGGGGATAGAAAGCTGGTGTCAGTTTCCTCCAAAGCAATGTTCAAAGCCAGAAAGCAGTAATACCATGCCGTAAGGTATGAAAGACAGAAGGGGGGGCGGGTTTGGAAGCAAAATGAAGCCTTTCTTTATACAAGCCAAACTTTAAGTATAAAGGCTACAAATGGTTTTTAACAAGCACGGACTCAGGAGCTATTGTTTCTATAAGTCCTTTTTGAAGAAACTACTAGAAGGAAACTTTCCCCGGTCCAGAGGTAAGTGAGGTGGGGGGTGGGGAGGCTGGCAAGAGTGGGGGCGCCAGGGAGCTAGAAGGGAATGCATTGTTTCTGTATCCTGGGCAATGTAGGAACAATACAACTAGGAATACAATGTAGGAACAATACAACCTCCACCAGAACAATACAACCTCCACCAGAACCGTGGAGGGAAGCAGGAAGGAAAGTACGAGGTAGAATGAATCCATTGATTCTCATCTATAATGGTTGAGAGCCAAAAGAAATCAAACAGAGCTGCAAACCTAGCAAGAGAGGCATGCACATTCATCCTCGTGCTGAGATAACAAAGTCAGGTGGGTGATGGCGGAGAGGGAGGGTGGGGGGGAGACATTCATCGGGGGAGCTGGCTGTTACAAATGTAAGACGAAGGGACGCTTTCTCTGCATTACGTGGAGCTGTCATTACGAAGGTAACAAGCTTCCCTGGAAAAAAACTACACAAGGGGCACCTGGGCGGCTCAGTGGGTGGAGTGTCTGACGCTTGGTTTCGGCTCAGGTCGTGATCTGGGGGTCGTGGGATTGAGCCCTGCACTCAGCTGGGAGTCTGTTTGAGATTCTCTCTCTCCCCCTCTGCCGCTCCCACTCTCTCTCAAATAAAATAAACCTTTTTAAAAAAAAAAAAAAGGATAACTACACAAAAAGCAAAGTAAAGCAAACCGATCACGCAGTGAAAGAAACAACCCATACAACTGTGAGCCTACACGCATAGGACACACGGTGCAGAAACAAGGTCATCTTGTCATGGGAATGAACGCAACGGGTTCAAGTCCTCTACTTTTAAAAAGATTTCTTGAATGCATCATCAGAAAAGCACCACTCTGGGTGATCTGGAAAGGTTGAAAATAAAGGGATGGGGACATCCCAGCAGGCCGCCACTACCATTAAAGAAGCCTCCGGGGTCTTAGTACCAGTCAAGTACTTAGTACCAATTTAAGCCAAAAGGCTTTACAAGACAGGAAGAGGCACATTTCTCCTTATTTGTTAGCGGGCAATTCCTAACGAATGTGTAGTAGAGAATACAATATGGACAAAGATAATACAGTATGGACAAAGTCATAGAACAGTGCTGTGTCTAAAGCTGACATGTGATGAACTCTATAGATAAACACACAGATGCACATTAATAATGACTTCAGTCCCTTCTGCCCTTGTCAGCTCGGGCGGCCATAACAAAACATCATGGATAGGGTGACGGGGGGCGGGGGGGAGGGAGGTGGCTTAAACAACAGACATTTAATCACCTCTGTAAAGACCTTGCCTCCAAATGTGCTAACATTCTGAGATGCTAGGGGTTAGGACTCCAACCCATAGATCTGGGGAGGAAGAATTCAGCCCATAACACTTGGTCCACGAAAGATTATGTTAAAAAGTAAAGATGTGAAAATGTGCATCGCATAATAAAGTAGGGTTAACGAACATGGTTCAAAATCTCAGCCATGAAGGACAAAAGGCATCTTATTTTCAAGCACCACTGGAACATGCAAAATGGCCACAAGCAAACATCTCAGTCAGTTCTAACGGCTGGACATAGTACAGGTGAAACTTCCTGGCCACTGAGCAACCACAGGGGGTGTGTTAGAGAACTAAAAGCCAGTTCCACTGGGAAACTCCAAAAAAATCTTCCTTAAATCTCTCTCTGGTGAAAGGGGAAACAAACTGAGATAATTATAGTTTTTAGAACACAGTAATAGATATTATAAGTCAATTCTGAAATAAGCTAGCACTCACAGGAAGACTTGCTGCCGCAAAGCTTCTATGAATGAGATAGAATGAAAGCAAATGAATTAGGGGCTCCTGGCTGGCTCGGTCAGTACAGCATGCAGCTCTTGATCTTGGGGTTGTGGGCTCAAGCCCTATGTTGGTTGTGGAGCCTACTTTAAAAAAAAAAAAAACAATCATCCATCAAGAAGAAACTAAAGCAGGGACGCCTGGGTGGCTCAGTCGGTTAAGCGTCTGACTCTTCTTTTCAGCTCAGGTCATGATCTCAGGGTCCTGAGATCGAGCCCAGAGTCAGGGTCTGTGCTCAGCAGAGTCTGCTTGGGATTCCTTCCCTCTTCCTCTCCCTCCCCCTCAGCTCCTCCTGCCACTCACGGGCATGCGCATATGCTCTCTCTCTCTCAAATAAAATCTTAAGAAAGAAAAGAGAAGAAACTATAGCAAAGAAAAAAAGAGATGCATAAAACAGAAAAGAGTAAGGACAGTAAACAGTAGAAGTGATCAATAAAACCTTTAAAAAAAATAAACCCTTAAAACAATAACATGGTTAAGTCATGAACTACCCAGATATAATAAAAAAGAGTAGAGATATATAAAATGAAGAACAAGGGAAATACAAGTTACAAAAGCAGAAAAATTGGGGAAAGGAATCATAAGACTGTTACGTTTAACTTTTAAATATAATTTGGAACCCTGGATTAAAATGCATAATTTTATAAGAAGATATAATTTATCAAAACTGATTTTAGTAGAAAGAGAAAATCTAAACAAATTGTTTCCATAAAATACACAGAGAAAGGTGTCAAGGTGCTAGTTTGCAAAAGAACATCAGGCACAGGGAATCCTAACGAAATTCTACCAAACTTTTAAAGAGTGGATAATTCCATTCCCACACATAAGCTCTTCCAGAGCACAGGAAAAAGGGTAAACATCCAAATTATTTTTATGAAGTGAGCACAGCCTTGATAATACCTGACAGACTGCAGAAAAAAAACTACAGACAAAACACAGTTGTCAATATGGTTAGGAAAATGTTAGGGAAAACATGAGCAAACCGGAATCGAAAACACTAAAAGAAAAATACATCACAACCAAACAAAGGTTATTCCAGAAGTGCAAATGGTTCACTGTTAGGAAATCTGGTAGCATAATTCACAATGTTAGTAAATGTAAGGAGAGAAATTATGATATCCTCCACTGATGATAAAAAAGTACCTGACAAAATTGTAAAATTTATGATAAAATTCTCAATAAAATAGAAATACATGGTATATCAGCTGGGGATCTCCAGAGAAATAGAACCAAGAGGATGTATAGATACTTGGATTTATTTTATTTTATTTTTAAATTTATTTTATATTTTATTTTATTTATTTTATTTTATTTTATTTTATTTTATTTTATTTTATTTTTTTATTGAGAGAGAGAGTGTGAGCATGTACACATGAGCAGGGGAAGGGACAGAGGGAGAGAGAGAGAATCTCAAGCAGGCTCCTCACCCAGTACAGAGCCCAATGTGGGGCTCAATCTCATGACCCTGAGATCAGAGTCTGACGCTCAACCTACTGAGCCACCCAGGCATCCCACATATATTTATTTTAAGGAATTGGCTCATATAAGCCTGGCAAGTCCAAAATTTGCAGGGCATCCATGCAGGCTGGAGACCCAGGGAAGAGTTAATGTGGCGGCTTGAGTCTGAAGGCTGTCTGGAGGCAGAATTCAGTCTTTTTCCTCTTAAGACCTTCAACTGATTGGACGAGGCCCACCCGCAGTCTAAAGGGTAATGTGCTTTACTCAATGTCCACTAATTTGAACGTTAATCTCATCTAAAAAATACCTTCACAGCAACAGTGACACAAAATTAATCATGAGAAATGGATGCTTCCTGAACATAAGGAGTCATATCTTTCTCAGCTAGCAGTATCAGGTTTTAAAGTCAGGAACAAAATAAGGTGGTCTTTATTATTAAACACTCTACTAAAAGTACTGGACGATGTAATCTGATGGGGAAAGGAAACAGAGATGCGAAATTGGAGAGAACGAAGGGATACTATCACTATTTGTGCTTGACACAATTGTATACCTGCAAAACCCAAAATACTCACCTGAAAAATCTCAAAGGAATTCACTAAGAAAGCAGGATACAAAATTAATATGTAGAAACAAGCAGCTTTCATATTCACAAACAACAACCAGTTAGGATATTTAATGGGAGAAAGATCTCATTTGCAATAACAACCACAGCAAAAAGATTAAATACCTAGGAATAAATTTAGTAAGAAATTGGCAAGACCTATGCCAAGGAAACTTTACCATGTTCTGAAGGAACAGAAAGGAGAAATTAACGAATAGAAACACATTTCCTCTTCTTGGAGAGGATACCTCAACATCAGAGAGGTGTCAAGTGCTCCCTAAGTTCAGCTGTAAACATATGTGATCCCCATAAACATCCCAACATGTACCGGGGGGGCATCTCTACAAACTGATTCATTTGTTCATATGAAAAAATAAAAGAACAGCCAGGAAATGTTTGAAAAAGAAGGGCAGTGTGAATGCAGGATTCATGATGACTATGAAAACTTGTATAAAATTTTAACACTGGAACAGCCTGGTGCTGGCAAGTTCTAGAACAGATCACTGGAAGATAAACAAACAGGAAAGAAAGGGAACACAAAGGGAACAGTAAGTCCAGGAAGATGCCCAACTACACAAAACAACTAAGTGTGTGATAAAAAGACATCTTAAGCCAGTGGAAAGGGTGAGCTATTTAATTACTGTGAGAACTAGATACACCCTCCTGCAGAAACCACACCTCACACCTTGCACAAGCATATATTCCAGAAGGATTAGAGACAAAATGTTTGCCAAAAAAAGAAAGCCATAAATATAATCAGAAAAAAACATGTTTATAAGTGTTTTTCAAAAAAGATTTATTTATTTATTTGAGAGAGAAAGACAGGGAAGGGCAGAAGGAGAGGGAGAGAGAAACTTTAGCAGACTCTGCGCTCAGCACAGAGCCAGATGCAGGGCTCAATCTCACAACCGTGTGATCACGACCTGAGCCAAAACCAAGAGTCAGTTGCTCAACCGACTGCACCACCCAGACGTGCCTGTTTGTAAGTCCTTTTTTTTTTTTTAAGATTTTATTTATTTGAGAGAGAGAGAGAGCACGAGTGGAGGAGAGGAACAGAGAGAGAAGCAGACCCCCCGCTGAGCAGGGAGCCCCATGTGGGGCTCGATCCCAGGACCCAAAGACCATGACCTGAGCCGAAGGCAGATGCTTGACCAACTGAGCCACCCAGGGCCCCAAACCCCTGTTTGTAAGTCTTATAAACTTGGAGGTGAGAAGGCTTTTCTAACAGACTTAAATCCAGAAGGCTTATCAGAAACCGTTTGGTAAATCTGAGTACATGCGAGTGTACACACTTTCTCAAACAGAAAAACAACAACAACAAAAAACCCCCAAACCCAACAAATTCAGCCAAAAGACATGACAAACTGAAAAACAAAATTGCAACTGATAAGCTCCCCCAACCTTTCTGAAACATAACCATAACCCCGGTGCCTCTTACGTGGCCCGCATGGTGCTGAGCACGCTATGATTAGCTCAGGCCATTTGTCCACCCGCCCTGCCAAGCAGCCTTAGCATGAACACGATTTCACAGCCGGAAATCCAAGCGGGAAGGGTTAATTTGCCAAAATCACACAGATAGCATGAAGTTAACGTGTAAGGAGACTTCCGTATGGAAAGCCTGTAATATGTACACCAATATATCTATGTGGTGGTTCCCTAGAAATCAACTAACAGCCCAAGGGAAAAATGGCCAAAAGATGTCCAAAGTTGCTCATAGTAAAATATATGCAAATTAGAACTACACTGAAATGCCACTCATCAGCTTGGCAAAAATGTGCAAGTTTAACCACCAGCTTCTTGATGAGAGAAGCGGGCAACAGGCACAGTCATGCATTCCTGTGGGAGCGTGATCTGGAATAATCCTTACAGAAGGCAATTTCACAGTCCTCATGAGGATTATAAACGTAGCTGTCTTCTGACCCAGCAATTCCCCTCCTGGACACTCATCCCACACGTGGACCTACCCACATAATGATGTTTGTACAAGGTTATTCATTGCAGCCACATTTGTAGAAGCAATAGATGGCAAACCACCCAGATGATGTCCCCAAGGGACGGGTTGCATGAAGAATGGCACAAGCGTGCAGGGGAGATGACGCATCTGGGAGAAATATATGGAGCACTCTCCCAAGGTAAATTATGTGGGGAAAAGAAGAAAGCAGAATGGTGTATATAGTTTGTTACCTTTTTGTATTAAAAAGGAGAGAGAAAAGAAACATATATGCTGGTCCACGCCTAAAGATAAATCGGAAGGCCATGGCAGGTGACCCCATCGGCAGAGGTGGGGAGCAATACAGGGGGGGCTGGACACCAGGCGAACAAGAGGTCAGCAGTGGGAAGGAAATTTCTCACCATATGTTGTTTTGATTTTTTGGACTCCGTAAAGATATAACCTATTCAAAAAGTGGGGAAACACAACAGCTCCAACATTGTGTTTTATGCTATAACTGGAGTTTAAAAAAAAAGAACGTAAGATAAAAAGCACAAATATCAGAAAGGAGATAAAAGTACCATCATTTGCAGATGACATAATTTTCTTCTTAGAAACCCCCAGACAAATCAAAGCAGAAAAAAACTTGTTAGAAACAATAGATTTACTAATGCGGTCAGCGACAGGATCAACACAGAACAATGGGTGCTTTCAGATACGTGAGCAATAACCAATTTTAAAATTTAATTTAAAAAAATCTCATTGGTAAGGACAACAGAAAATTCAAAACCCTTGGGGATTAAGTGATTGAGCAATAGGTGTGGATCTGCGTGAAATGAAGTCTGCAAGGGACGTGACGGAAGACAAGTCCAGACGGAACGACTCGTTCCAAAGGATTCAAAGCCTCCCTCTCACAATGTAAATTCTCTCCAAATTTATCTGTAAGTTTAGTACGATTCCAAAACATATCTCAACCAGATAATTTTAGAAACATCATCCAGTGTTTCTAGAGGATATCTACGGGAGTAAGTATATAACATTGCATGAGATGACGAACCAGGGGAATATTATATATTAATAGTATATTAATACTAATTATATTGGGACCCCTGGGTGGCTCAGCTGCCTTCGGTTCAGGTCATGATCCCAGGGTCCTGGGATTGAGACCCTGCCGCTCCCCCTGCTTGTGCTGTCAAATAAATAAAATCTTTTAAAAAATACTAATTATATTAACCCTCTTATATATTAAAATCACATTAGTGACAGTAACTAAAACAGTGGCCACAGGTGCAAAGGCAGATACACACTTGGGTAAGAAGAGCCCAAAAATGGTCCTTAGTAAATGCAGAAATTTAGAACAAGATTTGCATAGTAGGACCTAAAGGTGGGCAGGGAGGGGTGAGGTAAGGGACCACTGCTTTTTGTGAAAAGCCTCCTGAGATTATTTGAATTTTTAATAATGATGTCGATGTATGACTTGAATAAAAAAAATAAACGAATTAAAAATCCCTAAACTATTCCTTTCATCCAGGATCCCCACTTAGTGTAACAGATTAGTGCGAACGTCACACACTCGATAGATTCTTCTATTTTACACATGCATCCCTATTAGTAGATTTCTCTTTAAAAAAAGGATGTGAGGGGCACCTGGGTGGCTCAGTTGTTAAGCGTCTGCCTTCTGCTCAGGTCATGATCTCGGGGTCCTGGGATCAAGCCCCGCATTGGGCTCCCTGCTCTGAGGAGAGCCTGCTTCTCCCTCTCGCACTCCCCCTGCTTGTGTTCCCTCTCTCAGTCTCCATCAAATAAAATCTTTTTAAAAATAAAAATGGATGTGATACTGGCATATTATTCAGCAAACTGCTTCTCTCTCTCTACGTTATTTCCTGGTTTGCCTGCATTTCTATTTCTTTAGTATAGATTCCAGAAGAAGTATCTATTTGGATATGACATGGGTATTTTTCGGGCTCTCTGGAATGATTGCTCGGGCTTACACCCCTCATCAGCCCCGCAGGAGACTGTTCACCTCTTCGGCAGCTATTTGTCATTAAATGCTGTGTTCACTTGATTTCTAACGATGTAAACATTTTGCATACATTATAAGATCAATTGAGCCATCTCTTGTTTCTTGACCATTGGTGTCCACGTTTGCTCACAGCCTTTGCATGCTTTTCTTCGGGGCTCTCACGTTCTTCTTTGGTGCTTCGAGGGTAGCTGGGATTTGTTTTAATGAGGGATGGTAAGACAGCAGAAGCAGAAGCGACTGTCCGGAAGGAAGATCTGGGGAAACAGGAGGCAAGGCATGCCCTATGGGGCCACGTGGGAAAGCACCAGGGTACGGGAGCAGAGGGAGGAGGAGGAGGAGAACACAAGAGCCTTCGCTATGGTTCCCATAGCAAAGAATGGGTAAGGCAGGGTAGAGAGGCTCAGGTTTGGCTAGATTCAATCATCTCAGCAGGCTCTGGGGCGCAGGGGCTCTGGTCCTTCACTGCCTGGTACCTACCCCCGGGGTGATCTGGGCAGGGAATAGCGGCCCAGAGTGTGGGAACCAGGTGAAGGAGATTTGGCGGCTGTGGGCTCTGGACTGCCTGGCTTGCATGTGAAAGGCCTGCACCCAGGTGTGTGGTTTACTCTGAAGTGAGCTGCTTGCCCTCTCCGGGAACTGGCTAATACTGTGGTGTGACCAGTCTGTCTGCGGTCAGCAAGGTACCCCATGTCAAAGCATCAGAATACAGAAAATAAAGACATGGTTAATACATTTGGCTTATCGGTATGAAATTTTTATATGCAAAGGACAGCAGGCCTTTTGGGTTTATATTTTTTTGCCACGATGACACACTTAAGACCTTCCTCGGTCTATGGACTCTCATCCTGTGGGTGAGAGCTTCCTTTCCCCAGACCTCTGGATTTCCCGGAATAGGTCTTCTCTGTGCCCTTGCCTTCCACCCTGTGGTTGAAAAAATATTCTCAGTAACAACATGTACCTGGTAGGGCCCAACCTGAGGATGGAATGTCAGCACATCTGTCTGGCCAGAATTTCCTGTTCAATAAATGTTAGCTTCCATCCTTATATATGTAAATATACAAATATATATTTGTAAATGGGTAAATATACAAATATTTCCCCCAATATTTCCCCTTGTAGCATTTTTAAGCATACATCCGTTTTAATTTTTAAAAACAATTTTCCTTTCGATTCTCAATTTTTATCCTTTATAAAGATAGTAGCAGAGGGTGCCTGGGTGGCTCAGTTGGTTAAGCAACTGCCTTCGGCTCAGGTCATGATCCTGGAGTCCCGGGATCGAGTCCCGCATCGGGCTCCCTGCTCAGCGGGGAGTCTGCTTCTCCCTCTGATCCTCCCCCATCTCATGCTCTCTCTCTCTGTCTCATTCTCTCTCTCAAATAAATAAATAAAATCTTAAAAAAAAAAAAAAGATAGTAGCAGAATGGTTGAGATCACAGGTCTAGTCATCAGACAAAGTGGGAGAATTCGTGGCACCTCTCTGTGACTCCGTTTCCTTCCCTGTGCGGCAGCCAAATAAGACAGGCCAGGGGCTGGAAACGGGTATTTGGGGACCACCCCCAAGATTTACTACATATCTAGCCTGCATATTTTGAAGATTATATCTTAGAGTAGAATGGAGGAGTAAACATCCTTGGATAGCTGCTGGGTATAATTACATGCACACACTTGATAAACTTTGCCGACAAAGGTACACAGAATAAAAAAAAATTAAAAAAAAAAAGGTACAAATGTCATTCCACAAAGTTTCACAACAGCACCACCTAGTGACAAACACACAAAACCACATCTGCAACGTAACCCACAGCTTAAGAATGGCAAAATGATAAACCAGCATAGAAAAAAAAAAAAAAAACTGAAATCAAATTATCTTTTTCATTATTAGAAAGCAAACATCCTATTCCCTTTCTCCAGTGACTATCCTGCTTCACCTAACAGTTTGAAATTCCTTTTTTTCCCCCTTGTTACCAAACCCATCTTACCATGGAGGGAAGTGTTTTTTTCAAGGTCTGGTGCAGCAGCTAGATCACAGCTCATGGGTGACATCTGTCTTCGTTCATTATTTCTGCTTCCCCCAAGTTGGCAACATCCCTCTCGAGAAACTGCCCCACTCAGCTGGACCCTTACGCTTTTGGAAGGTACGGCTCAGCACACCACCTGGCGAGACAGTGGGGAGCCGAGGTCTGCTCTCAGGGGGCCGGACCAGGGTCCACTCCCAGGCAAATACTCCTCTGGGTGTTCCTGGGCATGTGTCTGTCTGTCGGATTCGGAGAACACCACGTCCTTGCAGGGTGATGTGCAAGCAGAGCAGCTTGAGCACCCTGCCTGGCCAAGGTCAGTCCCCAGGACGAGGCTGACACCCTGTGCAATCTTTACGACCCCTTAAACGTGCTTATCTATATGTGGTCTCTTCCCACTCCTGAGGGTTCTCACGGTCCAAAGCAAGGTGGATTTTACAGCTCAGTGATTGGGTGTGGACTCTCCCTACATTCCGTTTTATCTTTGACGCTTTCCAGGAACCTATATGGTGGGAGTGGAGGCAAGTGGACCAGGACGTGACACGGACTTTAATTTCAGAAGCGTGACTTGAACAAAAGCATCAGAACAATTCCAAACCCAACAGGTTGAAAGTATTGTTTATTCAAACAAACCAAACTCTTTTTATTTCCTTTTCAATGGTATACATCTTAAATTCGTGGCGCGCATACAAGGTAGAAAAATAAGATTATTTTAGAAAACTCGAGTTTTGAGGTGCACAACAACCGGGGTGCACGCCCCTTCACCCCAACTGCTGGCCTACACAGCTTCCTTTTAAATCAACATGGCACGCCGAAACACAGAGGGAAATCTCAGAAGGGAAACAACAAATTATCTTAAGCCTTTTCAGAAATACAAGTTGTACACAGAAATACATTCTGCAAAGCCCCGCTGCTAACGGAGCACCCCTTCAGAAGACGAGGTGCGCGAGCTCCCCGGTCGGATCAGGCACCCCACAAGGTCACCCTCAAGAACAAAACGAGACGCAGCTTCCAGGGACTGAACATGGGGATTTTAAGCTTGCAGTCTATTTGACTGTGCGAATGAGCAGAAAGAGCAAGAAATACCTCCTCCTAGATTACAAAAACCCGGCTTTTATTAGCACATGACCAATCCCACTCATTCCGGTTTTTAAACACGCTGCTTTCGGAAGTAGAGAACGCTCGTTCATGCAGCCCCCTCACATTCCAGGTCGTTCCAAGGCCAAACAGGATTCCCAAGCTCACTGTTAAGAATGTGTACCACCTTCCACGCTAGATGACACATTATCTCCAATGAGGAAAATGAGAAAAAGCAATTCCAAGTTGTTACCCCTAGCAACAGAGAACACAAAATTGTATATAAGAAAATGGAATTAAGGAAGTTTATTTTGGGTGATTTTCACTACAGATGAAACAGATCCTTAACCAGCTTTGTTTTTTAACCTCGAAAAGATCATCTTTTAATGTTTTTTTTAACTTTCATTCAGAAGCATTAACTTTGAAATTATAAGGCTCGTGTGAAATTTTACTTCAATAGGTAGACGGAAGCAAGCGAACACTTCGGTTTTATGGGAAACTTTCAGCGACCTGTACGTATGGCATTTAACAGAGAAAAAGGAAGCCCTGCCCTCTGGAGACACTCGCCTTCTCATGGTAGTCTGGGTCCGTGCATGTCCCATGAAAAAATATATTCCAACCTAAATGAAGAAAATCCCGTGGAGGTAGGAAAAAAGAAAAGAAAAGAAAATCCTGTGGAAAAACGCCAAAGGTAAAGAAGGTTTCCAAGATGCTCAAGCCTTCTTCTCCTTAGCGATGCCATTCTATAAACCTCTTTTATAAACCGATCATTTGTAATTATATAATTTATCATTATACATCTATATTGGCAAAACACTCCACGTGATCGGTGCGGAGCACACCTGTGTGTTACATACCATTTCCACTTTACCACTTTATCCACTTTTGATCCTGTACAAATAATTCTGCCTCTGCAAAGGGAGCTGTCCACATCTCACCGCCCCACAGGCTCGGGCAAACACTGATCAGCAGATAGTTAGAGGCGAGACGGGGATTTTACTAGCACACCTGTCCTGTGTCCCGAGATGTGAGCTGGGCACATCCAGACTCACTGTTTCGCCAACGGTGCCCACCAAGTACCCGAGGGCTTTCCGGGACACGTGGAGGCTCTCAAGCATCGAAGGCCAGGTACCCTGGAGCCGCTCTTGCAGTGGGTGGGCTGGATCTGAATTTATCTGGATCTGTATTGATTGGTTGAGGTCATGTGTCCTCGTGACACTCAGAATTAACCCCAGGATGACATTCTCACCAAGCCAGGGCGTGTGCCCAAGCCCCTGGCTGCGTTCACTAGGACACCCGGGGAGCCTAGTGAACTGCACGGATTCCTACTAGGACCAGGGTGAGCTCCAGGCTGGCATGGCCCCACGAGATGCTCCAAGTGTCTCCAAGTGTCTCTGACGGCAGGTGTTCCCAGAGAAGGAATGTGGTCAGGAACCTGTCGGATTCTTTCTGAAATCAGTGGGCTGCCCCGGCAGGGTGGGTGGATGTGGCGTGTCTTGAGTCGCTTTGGCTTTCGATGCAACTGTCAGATGCTCAGACCCTAAAGGTAACTGCTAACCACCCCTGCTGGCTTCAGCCTGTTGGGACCCTGTCCTATCAACTTCCCAGTGCGCAACCTTGAACCTACAGCCTAAGGACCATGACCTGCTTGGGAGCTCATGCGTCTCTAGTTTTGTTAGAATGCAGGTGCCTAAATATGGCTGCAAAGCAAGTTTCTCTTTGATAAACGATAAATCCTGAGAGGTTCCTTTGGAAAGTTCCTGAAAAGTAGGGGTGCAAAAAAAAAATCATTTCCAAGGGTGGAAATGAGTTGCCTAGGACATGTCCTCAGTTCACCCAGACCTTTGCGGACACCTGCTGACCAAGGGATAGGACTTCCTACCCCACCTCCCTTCCTACGTTCTAGAACCTTCCAAGTCCCAACCATCCCCTTCCCTATTCCTCTAATGAACCTTCACCTGGCTCGGGTGAAGCGTGAGGGGCCACATTCTCACTTTGTCCACATGACTCCAGCTTGAATACTCCTGGAGTTCGGGGTTTGCTGCTATGTAGAATACATCACATCTCCAGTTGACGCAACTTTACGGGTGAGAGAAATCTGAGGGTTCTGGTAATTAATTAAAGCGACTTTTCCAGAACAGCCACTTCTGCATACTTTGTATACTTTTGATTACGTTTCTCTTTTCCTTCCCTACTCTCAAAATGTATTTTTTCCTGCTTGCCATTTAATAGGTAAACTGCCGTTAAGTCCAAATCTGAAATTCTTAAAACCCACTAGAAATGTCCACAATAGCTTCTGTCGTTGTAGAGTTTCCTTGGCACTAAAAATCTTCTATCTCCCCAATTTTACATTTTATGACGTTTTATGTTTGTTTTTCCTAAAAAAGAAAAAAAAATCGGTGGCAAGTGTTTTGTCTGAACAGTTCTGTAATCAGTTGTAATCAGTTTGTGCAGGAAAAAGGCACACTGGGAGTCCACCCAGGTATCTGGTCCCTCCTAATAAGGAGAAGCTGGTGAAACTCGATCATTGTTGCTTATGGCAGGCTTTTGGGAGGGCAGTGATTTATTCCCCGTGACATCACATGGCCCTAGGCCAGAACTTAGAACTGAACCACACTTGGCAAGCCACCACGCGGGGGCCCGGTAAGAGGAACGTGACAAATTTTTCATTTGCACAGGAACCTATTAAATTATGAAATAATCTGCTCTCACTTCTTCAATAAGACAATGCAATCCCTACACCAGACCTGCTTGCTAAATCTATTACCCAAAGCTCTGAGGAGCTGGTAATGCTGCCTTGCTGGGGATTACTTTCCAAATTTTGAATTATAACTGACCCCAAATTGACCCCTTAACCAAAAACCTCTGCATCTCACAATGAGTCAGGTAAAATCTTTCCAAACGTTCAGGAGCGGACTGTGTTCCGGAAAACATTCCCAGAAGTCACATGCCAAGAATCTGTTTCTTTAATGCCAGGTACTTGTTTTTTGGTTCCGAAGAAATACAACATACTGTATGGGAAATGCCAGATGACCTGGCACCAATCACGGTGGTGCTTTTTAAAACTCCCGAGGGGGAGGGTGGAGAAAAATCAGATTCAGTCCCCATCTTGTTTCTTGCTAGTTTTCATAGACAGTTCCAGCTACTCAAGACAGGATTTCATGTGGGGCTTCCAAATAACTTATCAAGAATATAAAGAATCACCCTATTAAAAAAACATTGTTCATGAAGAAGCATCCATTTCTTATAGGAGGGCTGACAGCATCTGACGACAGGGTTGCAAAGTGCAGCTTTCAGGAAAGGACCGTCTTCCGGCTTTTTCCGCAGGTTACAAGGTAAAAATGACACCCTCAGACGACTGTTACTTCCTTTCCCGTTCAAAGCAAGCCTCCTTGAAGGTTTTCCAAGCTCGGTATCAATTTACATAATTCGAGGAGGTGGGTGTCACTAACCAGGGTTTTGACTCAAAAGTCCAATTTTCGACAGCAAGGCATGCCAGGAAAATGTCCCACGTTCAATTGTTTCCTTCTTGTTGCTAAGTTATGCTTTTATAATTTAAGCATCTCCATTAAAATGTCACGTCCAATGACATCGGAGATGAGAAGGTGGATAAATCTGATATGAAATTCAGAGCATTATAGCAAACTTGATTCAAATAGCCTAGCTTGAGATCTGCCGTGCTTTTATCATGTACTCTGGGAACAGCGCCTGCCGATCCGCTGTAACAGAAATGTTCCCCAGCTCAGAAACCGAACACGAGAAATTGGAGAAGGCGCCTGTGTGAAGGAATAAGCAGCCAAACGAACCGGGTCATCTCTGCAACTCCCTCCTTTTATTTCAGGGGTCCGCATTTTCACAGCGCAGGGACGGTCCGCTCTGGAAGGACTGCCTTCCCTTCCGACCACAAAACGGGAAGGGATGGAAAAGCCCATGGGACGAGAGAATTAGACTTCCAGAGATTTCTAACACTGAGGTGTATTTTGGAATTACTACCATTCACCTAGCCGAGACCAGACACCATAATGAGTACCTGGTAACAGAATCCCCTCCTGCTACCCCACCGTCATGAGGGCTTCATGCACGCCATACTCAAACTGTTTCTGGGAGAGGGCCCAGAAGGTTCAGGTTCTAAGATGCAATTCAAACCCGCTGCTGCTGGAACATCTGCAAGGACACCATGACATGTGTGAGAGTGGCCCCACAGTTCTCCGGTCCTATATTCCCCAATATGGACCTGCCCTGGTCCAGTGAGCAGAGCCGATGGCTCAAACACCCACATGCAGCCTATCTTGAACAGAAATGACAATCCAGCCAGAGGAGACGCTCCAGTTAGCCCTTCCAGTAGGATTCTATCGTACCTCCAGCTCATCCCAATAGTGAGGCAATGCGAACACTGAACATGAGAAGGGATATTGGCTTTGAACCCTTCTTCTCATTCTATCTGATCGCAGAAGGCTGACTGCAACGAGTTAAGGCTTCTGCTTTTTTTTTTTGGTGAAGAAATTAATTTATCAAATTAATGATAGTTAAGAGGGAGGTTCCCCATGGAGGGAGAGCACTGCACCCGTCCCCGAAGACTAAACACGCCCCGGGGAGGAGGCGTGTGGGTAAACACCTCCACAGATGTGTTTATGCTGACACGGGCAGCCGTGCTGGAGGCTAGGGGTTTCTGCAAAATGCAAACACGCGGTCTGAAAGCGTGGGAGAAGCAGTTGCTTCAAGTCCTCTGCATGTCTTGTGTCTTCCTTCCCCTGAGAGTTGGTCAGAAGGATGGGCATGGAGCCATCTCCCTATTTCCCTCCAGCGAATACCCAACCCACCTCCAGAGATTTGGAAACACAAACAACTACGCTAGCGAAAGAGGATTTGCTTTTCTCACCAAAACACCTTTTGTTAATTTTAAGTAAGAGTAAGCATGTGACACGACGACCCGCTTGGAGACAGAACGGCACCAGGCTACCCTGGCCTGTTGGAAGGAGGATTCTTTTCGCCGAGGCCAACGGCTGGAACCAGGCTGCCCACAGCCCGACCCGGGCACAGGGCCCTGGGCAATGTCTCCACAGAGGTAGTAGCTTTTTATCTTTATCCCAACAAGACTACAGAAGCACTGAGTACAAAAGAGTAGGTTTCCTTCCTACTCTACCAGGACGGACAAAGGCTTTCCTCTTCAGAAGAGGCTGGTGAAGACCGTTGAGTGATGTTCCCCTCCGGGAGGACTCTGGCTCGCACTCAGAGCACACAGAGGCTCAGAAAAGGGCTCTGTTTCTGATTCAGAAGCAGGCAGGATGGTGAGATCGTCAGGCCCCAGGCTGGTTCTCCTGCCACCATATTGCAAAAGCCTCTTGTACTCTCGGACCCAGGCTGAGGCCTGGTGCAAAACACCCTTAAATGCAATTAATATGAAAAGCTTCCCGTTAGCTAAGAGGAGTTACGAACCATACGTACTCATTTCTCCAGAGACGGGAGGAAGAGAACTAGCCAGAAGCTTGCCTTTTTTTTTGGTGGCACACCTCGACAGTTTGGCATGACCAGTCACAGAAAGCCTGAAGCCCAATTCACTCTCTTTTGGTTTAGAATGAGGTGTTTTTTATTATAATTTTTCTTGGAAGTGAGGGAGAAGAAGGAAGCTTTAAAATCAAGAATCAAAATACAGTGTAATCTGGAAGGCATCTGGGAGCAGAACAGATTTAAGACTAGTGGACACAGGGAGCAGCCCTGCCTTACGACCCCGCCTGCTCCACCTGAAATGTAACTCTCTTCACAGAGAGTTCAAGGTCGCTCGAGTTCGGCCTCTGCTCTTCATTTCCAGCGGTGCCGGACGAGAGAGGACTCATCATTGACAACCTCGGGATCGCGGGGCAGGTGCCGACACCGAAAGGGAAGCAGCAACAGGATGATCAGGATGAGAAGGATGATTCCACACACGCTCATGAGCGTATAAGAGACGATCCACAAAATGGGCTCATTCAAAGGCAGGGCGGGGACGCAGTTGCTGGCCACATCGTCTGTTGAGAAAGGCCCAGAGATTTCAGACACTGGAGCACCTGCAATTTCTGAGGAGACAGAAGGGGGAAAATCCACAGCTATGAAATGAGCACTCTGTCTGTACCCTCTGGAAAAGAGAGAACATTCGCCTTACGACCCCACGGCCTCACGGGGCAGGCGCCAAGGGGGGCGCGCTCTGTGGCAGCGGGCCTTCAGACGGTCCAGTCCCTGCCCCCCAGCACAGCATGTTCCAAGGACTGCAGGTGCCGAGCCTACGTGGTGGAGAGCAACGTGCAATGCCGAAGGGCCCGGGCAGAAGCATCAGGCGCTCTGGGGAGGCCAAGCTGCGGAGCCCCGTGGGTGAGCGTGCGGAGCTTGGCAGAGCCTGCCCGAATCACAGGATGGCCCCGGCGTAGTCAACCTGACTTCATGCTCTCGGGTGACTGTCCTCCTACCAGCCCGACCCCCAGTCTGAATGGGCTCCAAGACCACCCGGTCAGACCCGGAGATTCTTCCCTGCCCCATGCTTGCCCCGCGTCCCACCTACAGTGTAGGGAGGCCCTGGAATCAGGAATGGTACGTGAGGGCGACATGGAATTCACAGCCTGCCCGGGAACAAAGGGACACACAGTGACGATTCACCTGGAGACCCGTGCCAGCAGACAGTGGGGAAAGGCTCTTCCAGGGGATTCGCTACATCAGACGTATCTGCCCTTCTCAGAAGTAGAGAATTTATCTGGCATTTTACGTTTCACTTGGAAAATGAAAAAGGCCTTGTTACCCACCTCACCCATGTTTAATTACCATAATGAACATTTAGGCACGAAAACACAATGTTGCTATGCATTTCATTTTTCTGTAACTAAAGCCTCAAGACCCTAATGCCTGCCTAATAACATCCTTTTTTTTGTTTTTTTGTTTTTTTAATTGAGGAAAGAAAAAGTCAAAATAACATAACAATGGCCTTATCAGAATGGTGTAAAATGAGGGAAAAAACAGATTCGGTTAGAACAATTTCCTTGCTAACGTGGATTCTGTTTGTGTGGATTCATGCCTGCTTCTGCGTGGCCTCGAAGAGTCCGGCAATGCACAAGAGCCTGCAAATACCCAAAAGCAGAGGGAGGCTGGCCTTTTGTTCATCGAGGGCCCAAAATGCCCATGGCTAAAGCCACCATTTAAAACACACACACTTAGGGCGCCTGGGTGGCTCAGTCGTTAAGCGTCTGCCTTCGGCTCAGGTCATGATCTCAGGGTCCTGGGATCGAGCCTCACATCGGGCTCCTTGCTCTGCGGGGAGTCTGCTTCTCCCTCTCCCGCTCCCCCTGCTTGTGTTCCCTCTCTCACTGTCTCTGTCAAATAAATAAATAAAACTTTAAAAAAAAAACAAAACACACACTCACTGACCATTTATATTTCTGTTACAATTTCTTCTTCTCCTGATTTGTAAGAATCCTTTATACGGTAGAATCTTAAGTGGCAAATGCCTTCCCACAGGTCATTTTTCTTAAAAACATACTTGCTTCGCGAAAAGAGAAGCTTTAACACATACACTAATGTGGGTGAGGCGTGCTTCACGCAAAGCACCAAAACCCCCGCGCAGCGTGACGGGAGGCAATGAAAATCACCGGAAACCATCTCTACTTCCAGACAAGATGGAGTAAGAGGGGCCAGAATGACCCCGCGACCTGAAACAACTAAAATATTGGGGAAAATACGTGAAGAAAGAAAGGCTCTGAAGATACTGCTAACTGAGCAAGGAGCGAGAAGTCCCGAGAGATGGGAAGACAACGAAGGGAGCCCGACAGTTGCCTTGAGAACGTTTGGGGTTGTAGTGCAGGGTGGGGGAGACAGGCAGAGTTGGGCAGCCTCCTGGGCTGGGGGGGCAGTGCTGAGGCTCCTGGAGTTTGAAGGCACAATGCAGGGCAGGAGGTGGCTTTAGACAGAAATTCCATGCATCTCTGGAGGGCCTCCCCCGAGCCTTCAGCTGAGTGCTGACCAAAATTGAGTGAAGGCTGGTCAAAGGACCACTCGAAAGGGTTGGAAAGAACAGAGCTCGGAGCTCCCAGGTAGGGCCGAGAACAGTAGCTACTGCCAACTGCTTCCTGTTTGCTGTTTCTCAGGGTGAAAAAAGAAAAAAAGGCCAAAAACCCCAAGCCCAATTCAAAGGGCATCAGTTAAAAGTCCTAAGGATCTCTCGTCCGTCCCGGGGGGAAAGGAACCACGCACTGCACTTTGCTCTGATCTCATCTAAAGAAGCTTCAGAGCGAGACAACACAGGACTCTAAGTAACTTAAACGTGACCCAGGACACGTGTCAAGAATACCTGCAAGAAGACAAAAGTATTCAGCACCCTTTTGGGTACCTGGACCCAATTTCAACGTGTTGGGGGTTAAATTACCAATAGGCGATTCTCACACACCAGCAGGATGTCCAGGAATTCAACTCACTTCTGACACTATCTACCCAGAAACAGCATCAGATCCCACTACTTCTGATGTGAGTTAAAAGCCCAGGCTCTCGTCACCTGTGCTTCTGACCCACTGGCTACAGATCAGAGGGACCAACCACCCCCGACCCTGAGCTTGATTAATTTGCTAGAGCAGCTCATGGAACTAAGAGAAACAGCTTTCTTACTACATTACTGGTTTATTATAAAAGAATATAACTCAGGGGGCGCCTGGGTGGCTCAGTCAGTTAAGTGTCTACCTTCAGCTTGGGTCATGATCTCAGGGTCCTGGGATCGAGCCCTGCGTCGGGCTCCCTGCTCAGCGGGGAGCCTGCTTCTCCCTCTACCTCTGCCCCTCCTCCTGCTCATGCTCTCTCTCTCTCTCTGACAAATAAATAAATATATATATATGTATATTTTTTAGAAGAATGTAACTCAGGAACAGCCAGATGGAAGTCATGCCCAGGGCAAGGTCCATGGAAGGGGGCGGAGCTTCTGTGCCCTCCAAGGGCCACTCTCCCCAGTCCCCCGTGTTTACCAGCCTGAAAGCGCTCCAAACCCTCTCCTTTTTGGTTTTTATGGTGGTTTCATTGGACAGACAGAACTGCTTCAACCTCCAGCCGCTCTCCCTCCCTGCAGGTCAGGGGGCGGGACCAAGAGTTTCAACAATAATCACAGGCCAGCCCTACACTAGGATGTTTTCAAAAGTCACCTTATTAACATAACACAAGACATCTTATCGCTTAGGAAATTCCAAAAGTTTCAGGAGCTCTGTGCCAGAAATGGAGACAAATACCAAATACATACTTCTTGTCAATCGTAATATCCCAAGCACCCAACAAGGTGAAGTTCACAATGTCTGGCGTCCAATAAAAAATGTACAAGTGTGCAAAGAAGCAGGAAAACACAATTCATAATTCACACAGAAATAAAAAAACACAATTCATGGCAAGGGGGCAAACCAATCATCTGAAGCGTGGCAAGAAATGACACAGATGGTAGTGTTAGGAGACAGGCTGTGAAGACCGTTACTGTAACTGCGTTCCACTCGGGATGCCGGAGGGAATACCAGAAGTGCGAAGCAGAGACACAGGACCTCTAATAATGTCAGCTGCGTTCATCAGAGACACAGAAGCTATAATCAAGACCTAAGTCAAATTTCTAGAGATAAAAACTATAGGATGTGAGACAAGAAATACACTGCATGGCATTAATAGAATATATATCTGCAAGAAGAAAAAAAAAAGACTATCACGTGAACTTGAAAACATAGTAGAAACGATCCGTGAAACACAGAACAAAATCCTGGAAACATAAAGGGAGAACGTCAGTAAACCGTGGGAACACACTAAGAAACTCAACATCCATATAGTCAGAGGACCCCGATAAGGGATGGGAGGCAGAAAGCATCTGAAGAAATAATCACCAAAACCTTCCCAAATTTGAGGGCAACTGTAAGCTCACAGATCCAAGAGGCTCAAAGATTCCCAAGCACAAGAAAGGCGAAGTAGATTACAACAGTGAACTGCTGAAAACCAGCGACAGAATCATACAAACATAGAGAATAAAGCAAAACAAAATAATCTGTATGAAGGAACAAGAAGAATTATACCTAATTTCATCTTAGAAATAACACAAGCAGTAAGACTGTGGAGTGCTGGAAAGGAAAACCTGGTCAACCCAGAATCCTGTACCAAGCAAGAGTGTCCTTCAAAGTGAGGATAAGGATGTTCTTAGACATACACAAGTTGGAAGAATTTATCACAAGAGACACACACACTAGAGTATTATCCAGCCTTAGAAAAGGACATCCTGCCTTTTGTGACCACATGGATAAACCTGGAGGACAGGATACCAAGTGAAATAAGCCAGACGGAGAAAGACAAACTCTGCAGGGTCTCATTTGTACGTGGAATCTAAGAGTCCAACTCAGCAGCAGAGAATAGAATAGTGGGGGTAGATCTTGAGAGAGAGAGAAAGAGAGAAAAAAGAAAAGAAAAGAAAAGAAAAAGGGAAGGAAGGAAGGAAAAAGAAAAGAAAAGTGTAAAGAAGGACAACGGTATCCACATGAGCTGATGGATATTAGCTGGTGGTGATCACTTTACAGTACATACATACAACAAAACCTCATACTGTATACCTTAAATGTGTGTAGCTTTTATGTGTCAATTATACCTCAATGAAGCTGAAGAAAAGAAAGAAATCATCACAGTCCATTTGCACTAAAATTGCACTAACAGAAGCCCTTCAAGCAGAAGATCAGTGAAGTCAGACAGAAACCAGGACCTACAAAAAGGAGAGATGAGCACCAGACATGGTAACTACCTAGGCAATGATCACATCTGCACTCTTCACTTTAAATACGTAAGAAAATAACTGGATTAAAGCAAAAATGACACCGTTGTCGTGGGTGGTTTATAACACATGTGTAAGTCAAATGCACGCCAACAAGATCGCAAGGGGCGACGGAAGGAACTTCTCCTCCTGTGTTTAGGAGTCGAGCAAGTCCCTCAAAAGTGCATCCTATAAACCCTAAAGCAACCGCTATGCCGACACAGAGCTGGACCTAAGACACGAGCCGCGATGAAGAGAAATAAAAATAATCCAAAAGAAGGCAGAAAAGGGGGAAAAAGAACAGAAGAGACAAAGAGAAAACATGGGACCACATGGTAGATGAAACCACCACCTTATCAATCATCACATTAAACAGAATCTACACTGGGGGTCAGCAAAATTTTCTGGAAAAGGATCACAAAGTAAATGTGTTAGGGTTTTTTGGGTCATGGAGGATTTCTGTCACATTCTTTTTGGATTTTTTTTTTTTTCACACCCCTTTAAAAATGTAAAACCGTTTTTTACAGGCCGTACAAAAAACGACAGGCCAGATTTGGCCTGCAGGCTGTTATCTGCCAATCTCTGGTCGGAACACCCGGAAGACAAAGCAGAGCTTGTCGAATTAGATGAAAAGCAAGACCTGACTATTTGCTACCCAGAAGAAGCCTCCTTTAAATATAAATACTCAAGGGGCGCCTGGGTGGCTCAGTCATTAAGCATCTGCCTTCGGCTCAGGTCGTGATCCCAGGGTCCTGGGATCGAGTCCCACATCGGGCTCCTTGCTCCACGGGAAGCCTGCTTCTCCCTCTCCCACTCCCCCTGCTTGTGTTCCCTCTCTCACTGTGTCCCTCCCTGTCAAATAAATAAGTAAAATCTTTAAAATATATATATATAAATACTCAAATCCCTTAAAAAGTCACAGGGTGGAAAAAAGATGTGTCTGGCTAATAATGCTAATCAAAAGTAATACAGAGAGAGTGGGGCGCCTGGGTGGCTCAGTCAGTTGGGTGTCTGCCTTCAGCTCAGGTCATGATCCCGGGGTCCTAGGATCGAGCCCCATACTGGGCTCCCTGCTCAGCGGAGGTCTGCTTCTTCCTCTGCCCCTCCCCCTGCTCGTGATATCTCTCTCTGCTAAATAAATAAAATTTTAAAAAATCTTTAAAAAAAGCAACTATACTTTGATTAAAAAAAAAGAAGAAGAAAGGCAGAGTGGCTAGATTCGCATCAGATGCTGCAGACTCAGAGCAAACAGGATTACCAGGGGTGGCAATGGTCATTTCATAATGGTAAAGGTTCAGTGCACACACAAGACAGAGCAACACTAAACATTTATGCGCCTAATAAGAGTTCGAAAAGGAAGAAACAACCATGATGAAGCTGCAGCAGTTTATGGAAACCCACAAAGACAGAGATGTCAACAGCCCTATTCTGCTCAGTAGCGGCAAGTGGGCAGGAATGAAGCGAGGGCAGAGACCAGTGTGACCTAACAGCCAAGTGCAGAATGTTCCACCCACACAGCAGAATATACATTGTTTTCAAGAACACATTTACCAATACGGACCACATTCTGGGCCATAAGAACAAATCTCAAGAAATTTGGAAAAGAATTCAGTTGATACTATGTTCTCTGACAGCAGTGGAATTCAGTTAGAAGTCAGGAACAGAGAGCGGTCTGTGCTGTGGGCGTGGCAGCAAAGCCCCGGCAGGGGGCCGGGGTTTTTCCGAGTCCCACACATATGGGAAACTTCAGCAAACTGGTCCCCCGTAACACAAACTGTACATTTTATACCAATTGTATCTCAATAAAGCTGTTAAAGAAAATCAAAAAGAACGAGGTAGTCAAAAAAGTATGTCAACGAGCAACACATGATAGGATTGCCTTTAGGCTGAAAAAGAAAAATGGAAAAAAGAAAAAGAAAAATGAACCTAAGCCCAGCTCCGTTAGGTACATGGGGGTTAATTCTAGCACTGTTCAACACTTAAGTTTATATTCATTTTTTCATATGTACATATATACAAGTACATCAAAACCCTCACCAAAGTCAAATTGTCTTCAATGTACATGTATTACTTTTATATTCAGAAAAAAAATGTTTTTTTAAGTGATTGAAAAACAGCACCAATTTAAGGTTGCCAGTCAAAATGTATTATCTGGAAACAGCTGTGTCCTCACATTTTATAAATAGCTACTTCACATTGGAGGAGGGGCATGGGCTGGGGGAATGTGCAACTCTTGATCTCGGGGTCCTGAGTTCGAGACCACATGTTGGGTGCAGACATGACTTAAATAAATAAACTTTTTAAAAAATTAAAGGAGGGGGCGACGCAAGATGGCAGAGGAGTAGGAGACCTGGATTTCGTCTGGTCCCAGGAATTCAGCTGGATGGGGATCAAACCATTCTGAACACCTACAAACTCAACAGGAGATCAAAGAAAAGAATAGCAACAACTCTCTGAACAGAAAAGCGACCACTTTCTGGAAGGTAGGACGTGCGGAGAAGTGAATCCGAGGCGATATTCGGGAGGATAGACGGCGGGGGAGGGGCCTCCGTCGGCCGCTTCTGGCAAGTGATAGAGCCGCGGAGCACAAAATCGGAACTTGTAGAGTCGGCTCCGCTGAGGGCCGTCACTCTGGTGGCTAAGCGGGGGGTGGAACCCTCGTGGGACAGTGTGGTCTCAGGACCCTCGGGGTCACAGGAAGACCGGGGGTGCCTGAGTGTGGCAGAGCTCCCAGGGATCGGAGCTGGGAAGCCGGCTGCAGAGACGGAGCCGAGGCACGGGCTCTCAGCTCGGGGTTGTCATACACCGTGATCCGCGGCACAGTCGGGCCACTGCTCCTCCAGCAGGGACCCAACAAGTGGCAGATCCGGGGAGACTCACCTTCTTCCCCCGGGAGGAGAGGTGCGGGAGCGCACCGCGGGGATCTGCTGGGTCTGGAGACTCCACACGGGGTCGGGGGCCAGAGATAGAAATGCGCGGTCACAGGCCGGGTGAGCACGGAGTGCGGCCGGAGACCGGGGAGACGGGAGTGACTGCTTTTCTCTGGGGGTGAACTGAGGAGCGGGGCCCCGAGTTCTCGGCTCCTCCAGGGCGGAGACTGGGAGGCCGCCATTTTCACTCTCCGCCTCCAAAGCTGTACGGAAAGCTTGCAGGGAACAAAAGCTCCGGAGCGCAAACCCGAGCAGGTTACTTAGCCCGGGCCGGGCAAGGGCGGGGCAATTCCGCCTCCGGCAAAGACATTTGGGAACCACGGCAACAGGCCCCTCCCCCAGAAGATCAGCGAGAACAGCCAGCCAAGACCAAGTTTACCGATCAATGAGAACAGCAGAACTCCAGCGCTAGGGGAATACTGCACATAGAATTCATGGCTTTTTTACCATGATTCTTTAGTCTTTCAAAGTTAATTTTTTAAATTTTCTTTATGTTTTTCTTTTTCTATTTTTTTTGGATTTTTCTTTTTCCCTTTTTCAACGAATATCTTATCAATTCCTCTTTTAAAATCTTTTTAATTTTCATTTTTAGAGTCATATTCTATCCTTTATTGTAGTTAACCTTATTTTTTGTATATATGTAAGTTTTTCCTACTTTAAAATTTTGGGATACAGTTTCTTCTAACAGACCAAAATATACCCTAAATCTAGTGTATGACGTTGTCCTAGTCTCCTGCCTGATCCCATTCTCCTTTTTAAATTTTTTTTCATTCTTTTTTCAACCAACTTATCAATTTCTTTTTTAAAATATTTTTTAATTTACATCTTTACAGTCATATTCTATCCCTTCATCGTATTTACCCTTATTTTTGTATATAGGTTTTACTTTCTTTAAAATTTTGGGAGGCAGTTTCCTCTAACAGACCAAAATACACCCAAAATCTAGGGTGTGGCTCTGTTCTATTCACCAGCCTGATCATATTCTTTTTTTTTCTTTTCCCCCTGGTTTTGGGTCTCTTCTGATTTGTTTAGTGTATATTTTTCTGGGGTCATTGTTACCCTTTTAGCATTTTGTTCTCTCATTCATCTATTCTTCTCTGAACAAAATGACAAGATGGAAAAACTCACCTCAAAAAAAAAAAAAGAAAAAAAAAACAAGAGGCAGTACCAACGGCCAGGGACCTAATCAATACAGACATTAGTAAGATGTTGGAACTAGATTTAAGAAACACGATTATAAAGATACTAGCTGGGCTTGAAAAAAGCATAGAAGATACTAGAGAATCCCTTTCTGGAGAAATAAAAGAACTAAAATCTAACCAAGTCGAAATAGAAAGGCTATTAATGAGGTGCAATCAAAAATGGAGGCTCTAACTGCTAGGATAAATGAGGCAGAAGAGAGAACTAGCGATATAGAAGACCAAATGATGGAGAATAAAGAAGCTGAGAAAAAGAGACAGAAACAACTGCCGGATCACAACGGGAGAATTCGAGAGATAAGTGATGCCGTAAGATGAAACAGTATTAGAATAATTGGGATCCCAGAAGAATAAGAAAGAGAGAGGGGGGCAGAAGGTATATTGGAGCAAATTATAGCGGAGAACTTCCCTAATTTGGGGAAGGAAACAGGCATCAAAATCCAGGAGGCACAGAGAACCCCCCTCAAAAATCAATAAAAATAGGTCAACACCCCAACATCTAATAGTAAAACTTACAAGTCTCAGAGACAAAGAGAAAATTCTGAAAGGAGCTCGGGACAAGAGGTCTGTAACCTACAATGGTAGAAACATTAGACTGGCAGCAGACCTATCCACAGAGACCTGGCAGGCCAGAAAGGACTGGCATGATATATTCAGAGCACTAAACGAGAAAAATATGCAGCCAAGAATACTATATCCAGCTAGGCTGTCATTGAAAATAGAAGGAGAGATAAAAAGCTTCCAGGACAAACAAAAACTAAAAGAATTTGCAAACACCAAACCAGCCCTACCAGAAATATTGAAAAGGGTCCTCTAAGCAAAGAGAGAGCCTAAGAGTAATACAGACCAGAAAGGAACACAGACAATATACAGTAACAGTCATCTTACAGGGAATACAATGACACTAAATTCATATCTTTCAATAGTTACCCTGAATGTAAATGCGCTAAATGCCCCAATCAAAAGATACAGGCCATCAGATTGGATAAAAAACAAGACCCATGCTGTCTGCAAGAGGCTCATTTTAGACCCAAAGACACCTCCAGATTGAAAGTGAGGGGGTGAAAAACCATTTACCATGCTAATGGACATCAAAAGAAAGCTGGGGTGGCAATCCTTATATCAGACAAATTAGATTTTAAACCAAAGACTATAGTAAGAAATGAGGAAGGGAACTATATCAATTCTTAAAGGGTCTATCCAACAAGATCTAACAATTTTAAATATATATGCCCCTAACATGGGAGCAGCCAATTAAAAACAAAATCAAAGAAACACATTGACAACAATACAATAATAGTGGGGGACTTTAACACACCCCCTCACTGAAATGGACAGATCATCTAAGTAAAAGATCAACAAGGATATAAAGGCTTTAAATGACACACTGGACCAGATGGACTTGACAGATATATTCAGAACATTCCATCACAAAGAAACAGAATACACATTCTTCTCTAGTGCTCATGGAACATTCTCCAGAATAGATCACATCCTGGGTCACAAATCCAGTCTCAACTGGTACCAAAAGATTGGGATCATTCCCTGCATATTTTCGGACCACAATGCTTTGAAACTAGAACTCAATCACAAGAGGAAAGTCGGAAAGAACTCAAATACATGGAGGCTAAGGAGCATCTTACTAAAGAATGAATGGGTCAACCAGAAAATTAAAGAAGAATTTTAAAAATTCACGGAAACAAATGAAAATGAAAACACAACTGTTCAAAATTTTTGGGATGCAGCAAAGGCAGTCCTAAGAGGAAAGTATATAGCAATACAAGCCTTTCTCAAGAAACAAAAAGGTCTCAAATACACAATCTAACCCTACACCTAAAGGAGCTGGAGAAAGAACAGCAAATAAAGCCTAAACCCAGCAGGAGAAGAGAAATAATAAAGATCAGAGCAGAAATCAACAAAATAGAAACCAAAAGAACAGTAGAACACATCAACGAAACAATGAGCTGGTTCTTTGAAAGAGTAAGATTGATAAACCCCTGGCCAGACCTATCAAAAAGAAAAGAGAAAGTACCCAAATAAATAAAATCATGAGTGAAAAAAGAGAGATCACAACCAACACCAAAGAAATACAAACAATTATAAGAACATATTATGAGCAACTATATGCCAACAAATTAGATAATCTGGAAGAAATGGATGCATTCCTAGAGACATATAAACTACCAAAACTGAATCAGGAAGAAATAGAAAACCTGAACAGACCCATAACCAGTAAGGAAATTGAAGCAATAATCAAAAATCTCCCAACAAACAAGAGCCCATGGCCACATGGCTTCCCAGGGGAATTCTACCAAACATTTAAAGAAGAATACCTATTCTTCTGAAACTGTTCCAAAAAATAGAAATGGAAGGAAAACTTCCTGACTAATTTTATGCAGCCAGCATTACCTGATCCCAAAACCAGACAAAGACCCCATCAGAATGAGAATTACAGACCAATATCTTTGATGAACACGGATGCAAAAATTCTCACCAAAATACTAGCCAATAGGATACAACAGTACATTAAAAGGATTATTCACCACGACCAAGTGGGATTTATCCCTGGGCTGCAAGGTTGGTTCAACATACGCAAATCAATCAATGTGATACAATACATTAATAAAAGAAAGAACAAGAACCATATGGTCCTCTCAATAGATGCAGAAAAAGCATTTGACAAAGTACAGCATCCTTTCTTGATCAAAACTCTTCAGAGTATAGGCATAGAGGGTATATACCTCAAGATCATAAAAGCCATCTATGAAAAACCCGCAGCGAATATCATTCTCAATGGGGAAAAACTGAGAGCTTTTCCCCTAAGGTCAGGAACACGGCAGGGATGTTCACTATCACCACTGCTCTTCAACATAGTATTAGAAGTCCTAGCCACAGCAATCAGACCACAAAAAGAAATAAAAGGCATCTGAATCAGCAAAGAAGAAGTCAAACTCTCACTTTTTGCAGGTGATACAATACTTTGTATGTGGAAAACCCAAAAGACTGCACCCCAAAACTGCTAGAACTCATACAGGAATTCAGTAAAGTGGCAGGATATAAAATCAATGCACAGAAATCAGTTGCATTTCTATACACCAATCAGAAAGAAGAAAGAGACAGAAGAGAAATTAAGGAGTCGATCCCATTTATAATTACACCCAAAACCATAAGATACCTAGGAATAAATCTAACCAAAGAGACAAAGAATCTTTACTCAGAAAACTATAAAATACTCATGAAAGAAATTGAGGAAGACACAAAGAAATGGAAAAACGTTCCATGCTCATGGATTAGAAGACGAAATATTGTGAAAATGTCTATGCTACCTAGAGCAATCTACACATTTAATGCAATCCCTATCAAAATACCATCAACTTTTTTCAAAGAAATGGAACAAATAATCCTAAAATTTGTATGGAACCAGAAAAGACCCCGAATAGCCAGAGGAATGTTGAAAAAGAAAAGCAAAGCTGGTGGCATCACAATTCTGGACTTTAAGCTCTATTACAAAGCTGTCATCATCAAGACAGTATGGTACTGGCACAAAAACAGACACATAGATCAATGGAATAGAAAAGAGAGCCCAGAAATGGACCCTCAACTCTATGGTCAACTAATCTTCGACAAAGCAGGAAAGAATGTCCAATGGAAAAAAGACGGTCTCTTCAACAAATGGTGTTGGGAAAATTGGACAGCCACATGCAAAAGAATGAAACTGGACCATTTCCTTACACCACACACAAAAATAGACTCCAAATGGATGAAAGACCTAAATGTGAGACAGGAATCCATCAAAATCCCTGAGGAGAACACAGGCAGCAACCTCTTCGACCTCAGCCGCAGCAACTTTTTCCTAGAAACATTGCCAAAGGCAAGGGAAGCAAGGATAAAAATGAACTACTGGGACTTCATCAAGATAAAAAGCTTTTGCACAGCAAAAGAAACAGTCAACAAAACCAAAAGACAACTGACAGAATGGGAGAAGATATTTGCAAATGAAATTATCAGATAAAGGGCTAGTATCTAAAATCTATAAAGAACTTATCAAACTCCACACCCAGAGAACAAAGAATCCAGTCAAGAAAGGGGCAGAAGACTTGAAAAGACATTTTTCCAAAGAAGACATCCAAATGGCCAAAAGACACATGAAAAAGTGCTCAACATCACTTGGCATCAGGGAAATCCAAATCAAAACCTCAATGAGATACCACCTCACACCAGTCAGAATGGCTAAAATTAACAAGTCAGGAAACGACAGATGTTGGCGAGGATGCGGAGAAAGGGGAACCCTCCTACACTGTTGGTGGGAATGCAAGCTGGTGCAGACACTCTGGAACACAATATGGGGAGGTTCCTCAAAAAGTTGAACATAGAGCTACCATACGATCCAGCAATTGCACTACTAGGTATTTACCCCAAAGATACAAATGGAGTGATCCAAAGGGGTACGTGCACCCGAATGTTTATAGCAGCAATGTCCACAATAGCCAAAGTATGGAAAGAGCCCAAATGTCCACCAACAGATGAATGGATAAAGAAGAGGTGGTGTATATATATATATACAATGGAATACTATGCAGCCATCAAAAAAATGAAATCTTGGCATTTGCAACGATGTGGATGGAACTAGAGGGTATTATGCTAAGTAAGTCTGAGAAAGACAAGTATCATATGATCTCACTTATATGAGGAATTTGATAAACAAGACAGGATCATAGGGGAGGGGAGGGAAAAATGAAACAAGACGAAACCAGAGAGGGAGACAAACCATAAGAGACTCTTCAATCTCAGGAAACAAACTGAAGGTTGCTGGAGGGGAGGGGGGTGGGAGGGCGGGGGTGGCTGGGTGATGGGCATTAGGGAGGGTAAGTACTACCATGAGCGCTGTGAATTGTGTAAGACTGATGAATCACAGATCTGTACCCCTGAAACAAATAATACATTATGTTAATTTAAAAAAATTTTTAAAAATTAAAAAGAAATAAAAAAAATAAACTAAAGGAAAGTTGATTTAAAATTATTACTGGAGGTTATTTGCTAGGAGTGCCATTCAGTGGATGATTTGTATACTTATTTACATATGCTACTAATTCTATGATCATGGAATAGATTTTAATTTTTTTTTTTTAAAGATTTTATTTATTTATTTCAGAGAGAGAGACACAGCGAGAGAAGGAACACAAGCAGGGGGAGTGGGAGAGGGAGAAGCAGGCTTCCCGCAGAGCAGGGAACCCGATGCGGGGCTCGATCCCAGGACCCTGGGATCATGACCTGAGCTGAAGGCAGATGCTTAACAACTGAGCCACCCAGGCGCCCCGATTTTAATTTTTTATACTGGAATTATTTATGAGGCCATCCTATGCAGTGGTGAAGAGCCTGGACCCTGGGGTCAGACTGCTGGGGTTCAAGTCCTAGTTCCCACTTATGAGCTCTGTCATCATGACCAATTTACTTAACTTCTTTGCCCCTCCGTTTCCATATCTGTAAATTGGGGAAGGTAACGGCAGCTCCCAGTCAGTCTTGTTGAAAGGCTCACCAAGCTAACTGAAGGTACTTTAGCACAGCACCTGGGGTAAGGTCGGTGCTTCCTAAGTATCTCTTGTTAATATATTGTTATTTTAAATCTTTCATCAATGTCTTGGTTAAAATTTCAATTATGTTTTCTCTGTCTTATCTCCTAGAAGACCCAGCCCCAGTTGATAATGGGCACCCAAGGAAGACACATTAATTTGCCAATTATAAAAATTATCATAGTTGGGTCTTTTCTGGTATGGAATGCAAAATAAAGTGAACTGTCTCCCCAGATCAACTCTTTGGTAGTAAGATGCCGTCTGAGTAGCTGTGGTTCTATGGTTCATTTGGTAGAGTGTTCTGGAGTCTACAGGACCGGTGTCCTGGGCCTGGGGCCATTTTGCTCTGCAGCCACATGAGAACCACTTAGTACCCCCAGTCCTCAGTGTTCTTTTCTATCAAATGAGGAATGAGGGCTACCTGATCCATGTCTTTGGGGGCCCTGGCTTGGCATCTTTCGATTGGATTCTAAGTAGATGGCAGAGGCCTATCTCTGCAACTCTGCTCTTAACAGCTAACTTTCCTATTTTTAAATATGAATATGTACCAGATGATCCACTTTCAACCTGCAGCAAGGAAAATTCACAGTGAAATGACTGCCACAATCCACGAGGAGTCTCAAGTTGTAAAAGCTGAAATCTATACAGCTCTTGGGTGCTAAATGTCTTATTCTATAAAAAGAGATGGGTGGTATTTCAGAAGCTTTGGATACATTAAGAGAGAGCTGTCACTCTTAACACTCGATTATCTTCCTAGCTCCAGGACACTTGGCTCGGGCAACACAGAGGCAGCTGAACGGGCTCCAGCCTCTAACACCTGCTCCTGGCACGCGAGACACTGTCCGTGGAAGCTCCAGGTCAGCCAGCCCCACGGCACACGGAGCCACCAGCCTTATTTACGTGGCTCTGATCCGAGACTAGAATAGTGACTCTTCGTAGGGGTTGGGGGGTGAGGCGAGGAGAGGCAGGGCAGCATGAGAGAAGCATCTGTGCATCTTTTTCCAAAATAACCATCACCCTTCCGCCCACCACCATTCTGATACACCCTGGCTGAAAAAGGAGGGGACGGTGTGGGACATAATGTATTTTAGAAAGCTCCCTAGGAAAAGTCTTCAAAGAGCTCCCACTCACTGCCCTCCTTCCCACCCTGCCCCAACCCCTATAGAAAAGCCTAGTCCTCTAGCTAAGTGTTGTCTGACAAACACCAATTATTACAGAAAGCAAATAAAAGATATGAAAAGGGAAGCTCCCGAAGATTTGGGCTCCGCCAAGTGCTAGTTGGCACCAAGGTAGAACTTCCTCCTACTATAACACATAGAAAAGATGATAAACTCATATTTTTAAATATGTAGATGAGCCTAGAAATAGGCCCTAGAACTGGGGATCCAATGCCCAGGGACAGGGGGAGGGGGTGGGGGGGTGGGCAGAAGACTTGACCCCAGCACCACAGAGATGGGTGAATAGAGCCTGGTCCACTGGTGGAGGACTCCAAGAAAACTCTGCCAACCAGGAAGCCTGCCTCTGCCTGGGGTCCGAGGAGCGGAGTGCAAGGAGGGCAAGAAAGAATCTTCCGAGAGAAACAGAGTCTCCCAACGACCACCCCAAGCATGGCAGGCATCTAAACTTGCACAGCTTGGTGCAGAAATCCTGAAAGTTCTCATCGCCTCACACTCAAGCAGAAACAAATGCAAAGTTGCTTTACAGCAACATTTTTATAACCCAAGGTGCACAGAACTCTCTCCAAAGGAGAAAAAAAAAACAATTCCCACTAAAGATAAGCTCACAACAAAAAGTTGCAAACCAAATGAGAAGAAGATCTACCCTGAGAGAACAGTCAGCAGACCCAAACACAGAGAGACCCGCTCTCCACAGATGACAGGAAAACAGAACAAAAGGCTTGAGACTATATAATAGCTGTGTTTACAGTGATTAAAACCTCACAAAAATACTAGCAAGATATTTTTAACAGGCTGACTTAAAAGTTCACAATGGAGAATAAAATTAAGAACAGCAGGGAAGTTCTGAATAAAGAATAATAATGAACAGAACTAAGGCTGTAAGATCTAGCCATCGAACAGAACGGAAAGTCCAGAGATAAACATGTATCTTCCAAATATTTACTGGAATTTGGTATATGATAATTGTGGAATTTCTGATCAGTGAAGAAAATGTGGATTATTTGAAAAATGTTACAGGAACAATGGGGTAGTCATCTTGGGGGAAAAAAGGTTATCCATACGGACTACGTCAAGGTATATCAAACCTAAAAGTACTTGCACAGATCACAAAATAATTTCAATAAAGAAGGACATTTTTTTTTTTAAAGATTTTATTTATTTATTTGATAGAGAGAGAGGGAGCACAAGTAGGCAGAGTGGCAGGAAGAGGGAGAGGGAGAAGCAGGCTCCCTGCTGAGCACAGAGCCCGATGCAGGGCTCGATCCCAGGACCCTGGGATCACGACTTGAGCCTTTGAAAGGCAGGTGCTTCACTGACTGAGCCACCCAGGCGCCCCAAGAAGGTCATTTAAATGTGACTTCAAACCTAAGAGCCTTAAAAGACTGATATATTTAAACATATAAAAGCATTTTTACAATAAAATTCATCAGCAGCAAAGTAAATCTGTAAATAATGTATAACTGGAATATGGATTATAGCTTTTTTTCACCAAATGGTTAATTACTCCATTACACAGAGTTTCTACAAATCAACAGAAAAAACTAAAAACCCAACAGAAAATAACAGGGAAAAGATATGAGCAAACAGTTCACAGAAAAGGAAAAACAAATGCCCTTAGACACATGAAAATAAACTCAATCTCATGCATATAAAGTAACTGAATAAAACTACGCTGAGATCATCATTCCTACCTATCAGACTGGCAAAATTCCCAAAAGTGTGACAACACCTTGTTGGTGACGCTGACTGGGGAGTCAGGCCATTGTATACGTTGCTAAAGAACCGGTACAATCAGGTATAAAAGGGTAGAACCTCCTTGGAAGGCAATGTGACAATATCCATCAAGATTACAAATACTTGGGGCACCTGGGTGGCTCCGTCATTAAGCATCTGCCTTCGGCTCAGGTTGTGATCCCAGGGTCCTGGGATCGAGCCCCGCATCGGGCTCCCTGCTCAGTGAGGAGTCTGCTTCTCCGCTCCCCCTGGCTCATGCTCTCTCCCTCTCTCTCTCTCTCTGTCAAATAAATACATAAAATCTTAAAAAAAAAAAAATTACAAATGCTTGTACCCTTTAACCTGGCAATTCTACTTCCAATAATCTAACCTAGAGGTATACTTTCATATGTGTGAATGAACACAGACAAATGGTATCATTCCAACACTGTTTATAGTAACAGGAGACTGGAAACAACTTAAATATATCAATCAGGAATTGTTAAATAAATTAGGGAACATCCACATAACAGAGGATTATGTACTCATGATGGCCTCTGAGGGCGTGAGGCACTATGTAATGTATTGTATCATTGGGACATTACCTGGCCATTTTCAAAAATCAAAGAAAACAATGGAGACAAAGTAAATACAAGCCATGACAAAATTATTACGGAACACTCCAGGAAAGTAAACTAGTATATTTGAAAGAGTACAAAATGGGGGGCACCTGGGTGGCTCAGTCATTAAGCATCTGCCTTCGGCTCAGGACATGATCCCAGGGTCCTGGGATTGAGCCCTGCATCGGGCTCCCTGCTCTGCAGGAAGCCTGCTTCTCCCTGTCCCACTCCCCCTGCTTGTGTTCCCTCTCTCGCTGTGTCTCTGTCTGTCAAATAAATAAAATCTTAAAAAAAAAAAAGAGTACAAAGTGGAATTTCGAGAAATGCAAAATACAAGCAATGTCATTAAAAACTCACTGAATAGGTTGGGGCGCCTGGGTGGGGCAGTCGGTTGAGCGTTGGACTCTTGGTTTTAGCTCAGGTTGTGATTTCGTGGTTGTGGGATGGAGGCCCACGTAGGGCTCTGCACTCAGCGTCAAGTCTGCCTGAGATTCTCTCTCCTTCTCCCTCCCCCTTTGCCCCTTCCTGCTCATGCATGCTTGTGAGCTCTCTCTTTCTCTCAAATGAATAAATAAAATCTTTATAAAAAGAAAACCTCACTGAATAGGTTAAATGGTAGACTGAACACAGCTGGAGAGAACTAGAACAATATAGGATGTGTGTGCAGAAACTACACAGAATGCAGCAAAGATAAAGAAAGGAAAATATGAATGAAAGGTCAAGGGACGTGGAGGAAATAATGAGAAATCTCAAAATTTATCTCAGGAGATCCAGAAGAAACTAGTAAAAAATGGGTGTGAGGCAAGAGTGGAGGAGGTAACAGCTTAGAATTCTCTACGACTGATGATAAAAAACATGAATTATCAGATTCAGAGAGCACAATGAGTCTTGGAGCAAGATGAAAAACAACTGATATCCAGATACATCATGGTGAAACTCCAGAAGATGAAAAATGTAGCCTAAGTCTGAACAGCAACCAGAGAAAACAAACAGATTACCCTCCAAGGTACAACAACTGAAACTGACTGGGGTTTTTTTGCCAGCAATAATGTTGGCCAGAAAACACTGAAAATAGCACCTTCAAAACACTAAGAGAAAATGGTCAACCTAGAATTCCATACGCAGTTAAACTATGATTCAAAAATTGGGGCAAAATGAAATTTGAAAGAGATCCTCAAGTACATTTTTCAGCAAAAGGAAAATTGCTGTGTCATAATTTGTTTATCCATTCTCCTTCATTACATTTTGGGCTGTTTTTAGTTTGACGAAAAGGGTGGTTTTATGTAATAATGTACTACTGAGGGATGTAGTACTTTAGTTCTTTTATGAATAAAGCTGCTTCTGGTCAAGTCTTTGGGTGGACACACACATTCATATCCCTGTTGCATATACCTAAGAGTGAAGCTGCTGAGTCATAGAGTAGGAATATGTTTAACATCAGTAGAAAATGTCAAACTGTTTTTCCATTCAGACCAAACAATTTCAGCAAACTGAGAATCCGAAGGCAATTCCACAAACCTGCTCCATGCATCAGACTATATGAATGCTTTCATAGAAAACCCAAGCAACTCTAACAACTATTTTTTAAAAGAATTCAGCAAGGTGGGTGGCTGGATAGAAGATTAATATACAAAAAGCCCCTGCAGGCCTATAGACCAATCAAAATGCAATTTAAAACAATCTCACTTATAGGAACAGTAAGAGCTAACAGGTATCTAGCAAGAAGTATATGTGTTAAGACCCTCTTGGAGAAAACTACAAAGCTGCTGTAGGACATAAAAGAAGACCTAAACAAATGAGAATTAGTACATTCATGGTGAAAAGACTTATATAATAAAGACTTGATTAATCTGTAAATCCAATGCAATTCCAATCAAAATCCCAATAGAGTTCTGAGATCTTGACAAGTTGAATGAAAGCACAAAAGTAGCCAAGAGCATTTAAAGAAGAATAAGGAGAAGAGTTGAGCCCTTGCTAGATATTAAGTCTTACTGTAACTACAGAAATTAAACCGTACGTTACAGCACAGGGACAGCAAATATACCAATGGGATAAAAGAGAATGCTCAGAAATAACAGATCCAGGGGCGCCTGGGTGGCTCAGTTGGTTAAGCGACTGCCTTTGGCTCAGGTCATGATCCTGGAGTCCCTGGGTCGAGTCCCGCATCGGGCTCCCTGCTCGGCAGGGAGTCTGCTTCTCCCTCCGACCCTCCCCCCTCTCATGTACTCTCTCTCTCTCTCTCATTCTCTCTCTCAAATAAATAAATAAAATCTTTAAAAAAAAAAAAAAGAAAGAAAGAACAGATCCAGATACATACTGGGTCTTGGTATATGACAAAGAGGTTATTAAAATTTAGTAGGTATTTTGCAAAATTAATTTAACCTGAATTTAACCAAGCCTCTAGACCTAAGTTCAAGTTTACAGCAATAAAGGTAAAGTTAAAGGAACATGTTAAACGATACTATTAGGAAAAATCCAGACAAATCTGAATAGGATATATTCTACAAAAAAATTGGCCTCCAAAAGAAAAAAACAACAACCCATAGCTAAGGAAACCATTTTTGAGGTAACTGAGGAAATCTGAATACAGCCTAGATACTACATAATACAATGTAAATATTGTTAAATTGTTAGGTGTCATAATGGTATTACATTTATGTATGAGCCTGTCCTTATTTTTAAGAGATATTTATGGATGAAATATTATGGAGTGAAATATTTAGGGGTAAAATGTCATGATATCTGCAACCTATTTGTAAATGGTTCAAACAAAAACTACATATACACATATACTGATATATGGCAAAACGTAAAAACTATCAAATCTAGATGGTGGGGGTGGGGGTGCCTGGGTGGCTCAGTTGGTTATCTGCCTTCGGCTCAGGTCATGATCTCAGGGTCCTGGGATCGAGTTCCGCAACAGGCTTCCTGCTCAGTGGAGAGCCTGCTTCTCCCTCTCCCTCTGCTTATGCTTGCTCTCTCAAATAAATAAATAAAATCTTAAAAAACAAAAATCTAGATGGTGGGTATGTAGGACATCATTGCATTATTTTTAGTCTTTTCTGTATATTACAGAGGGGGTAATATATTCAATAAATAATGCTGAGAAAACAATGTCCTTGTAAAAATTAGATTCCTACTTCACATTATATGAGAAAATGGCGGGGGGAAGTACACTGTATCTTTAGAAAAAAATCTCTATTTCCTGAGATTGAAGAAAAATTTCTTAAATAAGAGTAAAAGCCATAAGGAAGACATTGGTATATTTTATCTCACTAAATTTAAAAAAATGTAAATGAAAGATAATAAAAACAAGTAGAAGAAATCCAGAGAGATTAGCAGTTATTATTTACGACGCATAAGCCCCCCAAATTAATGGATCAAATATTAAGAATGTATAGACATCAATAAAAAAGATAGGTAGAAAAATGTACATAAGCTATTGGTAGAAAAATTCACCATCAGAAAAAAAGCTCAGACACTCCATAAATATATCAAAAGTTGTATCATCTTGGGGTGCCTGGATGGTTCAGTTGGTTGAGCGTCCGACTCTTGGTTTTGGCTCAGGTCATGATCTCGGGGTTCTGGGACTGAGCCAAGAGATGGGCTCCATGCTCAGTGGGGAGTCTGCTTGAGATTCTCTCTCCCTCTCCCTCTGCAGTAAATAAATCTTTTTAAAAAAGTTGCATCATCTCAGAAGTAATCAAACTGTGACACTATTTCATACAGATTGGCAAAAAAACAAAACAAAACAAGTGAACGTTCTTATGTAATTCTGATGGGTCCAGCTGCTTGGAAGACAAATCTGACAGTAGCCAGTAACGCTGAGGACTAGCATACCAAACCACCTAGAAATTCCATTTTCGGAAGATCTCAATAGCATGCAGAAAGATGTTTCCTGCAGTGCTGTTTATGATTGCAAATATTAGAAACAAACCAAATGGTAATCAAGGCAGAACTGGGTAAATAATCTGGGTATATTCACACAATAGAATACTACACAGCAGTCAAAATGAGTGACCTAGTACTCCTATCAACAGGGAAGATCCAGTAAATGTGTAATGCTGAGCAATCAAGCAGGTTGAAAAAGGATATGCACAGTACTGTAGAGCATTCACATACATGTAAAAATACCAAAACCCCACAACCAACCAACCAACCAACGTTTTGTTATATGGCACTTCTACTTATTTATAGGTAGACGGGAGACAGGTTCTAAGGGGACTCCAATGATCCCTGCTCCCTGGTATTTACTTTTGTGTAATCCCTTCCCACACTGGGCCAGGGTTGTTCTGAGCAACCAACAGAACAGGGCAGAAGTGACAGCATGTCACTTTCAAAATTGGGTGCAAAAGGACTGTGGTGTGGGTGCTCTGTGGCACTCTTACTCTCTGGAATCACTTGCTCTGGCGTGACCGGGTGCTCATCTTAAGGATGTTCAGGGAAGCCTGGCGGGAGGTCCCAATGGTTTAGAAAGGAGCTCCTCTCAGGTACCACACTGAGCGAGCTTCCAGTAGGACCCTCCACCCCACTGGGAGACCCTAGCCCAGAACCACCCAGCTAAGCTGCTCCTCGATTCCTGACCCTCAGCACCTGCACAAGGTCAGACGGTGCTGCTAAACGTGGGGCGGGGCTAAACTGTTACCAAGCAAAAGACAACTAATCCAAGGCACTTGTAACTATGTAGCCAAATCTTAAGTGTGTAGTAATTCTGAGAAGAATCGACACCATGTTCAGGATAAAGGGTCATTCTGGGGAAGGCAGTGGGGTGGGGCTTTAAGCTATATTTATTTTCTGTTTCTGTAACAAATTTTTGAAGAAAATATGACAAAATGTTAGCATTTGTTAAATCTGGGTGTTCCATAAGTGTGCCCAAAGCACATGACTTCCTAGGACTTAAATCATTTTGTTATTTAAAGCATGTGATAAATTAAAAATAAACACTTTTAAAAAGAGGGAAAAAAAGGCAGTGTACCTCTTCCATTTATTACAGCGCTAGAGATCACTGTCTGGCTCCTAATTTGCAGCTTGGAGGGAAGTAATTACTTTAATGGCTAAACAGTTTGCACGGAAGAGGAGACATATCCGTGTCTATTCCCAGTGCTGGTAAAATCAAATGTTTAAGTACCACAACCTTAAATACGCCTTTTTTTAAAATAGTAACAAAAAAACTCCTATAAGCACACCTAACAAAGAATTCACACTGAAACGCAGGAATGAATGTTGCTTTGCTGGCAGACACTTAATATTAAACTATTTCCAACAGCAATTCACTTAGGAGACGCAGTGATTACTCGCTCCGTGCTATTAAGTGGACGATATAAGGGCTGTTGCCATAGTAGCCTCTATTTTCATGGTATTTAACAAGAGAACAGAAATTGTGGGGAAAATTGCTTTAGTGCTTAGTTCTCCGGGTTACAAGACGTGAAATACTCACAGCTGGGAGACAGAGTAACACCATAGAGGAAGGTCTCTCCAGGGATACCTCCCAGGCTAAAAACAGTTAATGCACTCTGAGAGGTAAACATTCACTCCCAACAAAGATGACAAAATGACAAGCCCCAAGGATTCCAAGCCCGTTCACCAATGCAGAGCGAGAGAGCTCGGCGTTAACACCCAAGAAGGGATTTGCAACAATCAAGTATGTACATAGTGTTGGGTGCTTTTATTTATGCAGCATGTGAGTTGGACTAATATTCCAGATGTAAGTTTTCCCTTTGATATGCATCTCTTCCCACTCTCCAAATTGTTATTTCACCCTCTGGGAATGCCCGTGTGTCCAAACAAGGATAGGAAGCATGACTGACCTTTATTTACCAGGATTCCCATTTTACCAACCGCAAGTCGGATAGTAAATAAGACCTGAAATGTCTCCCTCTGGAATAAATCAGCTGAGATCACTGACATTTGGCCTGCACAACCTGCCCCCCCCCCCCCCAATCTCCATGGCTCTCCCCCAGACTTCTCCGTTGGTTTTAGATCCCAGTGAAGGTCCAGTCAGGGTCAGGGCGACCGGCTCAGCCAGCATTCCTGCCTGTGGGTCACTATCCTGAGTGTTCCATCAAATTCACACCTCCCTCTCCGCACTGCGTGGGGACCCATGTCTCAACCCACAGCCTCTCATATTCTCCTGTCCCACCTCCTGGCTGTCTCACATGTGCTTAATTTTTCTCTCCATTGGCATGTTACCCGCCAACTCTGAATCCCACATGCCAGGATCTGTCAGTCCCCTGAAATCCCACTGCCTGGTCATGCGCTCTCTATGCGTCCCCAGCGATCCCAGCTCATGCCCACGTCTAGGACTGGCCTTTTCTGCCAGAGGTACCCAACCCTCCCAGTAAACCTTGCACTGTGTGGACACTCCATCCTAGCAAACTGTTCATCTACAGACATTTTCGAGTTTGGGGGTTTACCCACCCATCACCTTTCCTGCCCTCTCTCCTGTGGTTTCCCTGAACACTGGCCCAACCTTCAAGCTCAGCATCACAGAGCAATGCTGCTAACTCACCCCCAAACCAGCTCTTCAAAGGGGTTCTGGGAGAAAAACACGCTCCTTGATCTCATCATTTTAGGATTTCAAGAAATAGCAATGATAGGCATTTACTTCTTATGGCACAACAAAGATTGCTTTGATGGAAAAAAAATACATAGCTTACCCATGAATCTTTATTTATTTTAATTTTCCTGTCAAAAAACTGTAATTCTTCCCCAAGGCCTCTTTACTCTGTGGTGTGAGATACCATCTTAACTTTAATGTGAGAAATAATCACAATACTAACGTCGATCACGCATTTGCCATGTGTCAAGCATGGGACTAAATGTTTTACACGGAGGGACTCATTTCCTCCTCTCTGCATCCTGCCGTGCGTCTTACTGATACCACCCACCACGGATAACGGGCCCATGGGAAACAATTCAAAGGCAACTGACCCGTCATCAAGAGTTGCTCCCAAGTCAGTGAATGGACATTGAGTACTCCAGCTGGGGCTCCCCGTCCAGCGCGCGCACCACTTACCTGCACAGGGGCTGGCCGCAAAGCCCACCCTTTTCCGAGCTCTGTCGAAGATCACGTAGAAGCCCTCCATCACGGTAGCACCGATCACCAGCGCGTTCGTGGAAGGTGAAATGCCGAACCGGTAACATTCATAATTCAGGCCCGCCCCCATCATGGGCTGGATGTAGAGCTGTTTATGAGGAGCGAGCACACAGACAGGGGGAAGCATGAATCCGGCAACATCACAAAGCTGTCGAGGCCACAGCGCGTTCCAACCCTCCCAGGTGCCGGGGGGGGGGGGGGGGGGGGGGGGGGGGAGGATGACATCACCCTGCCGGGTCCCTGCCACCTGGAAGATGACATCATAAGCATGGTGAATAAACATTCCTGAAAGTGATAAAAACACGTGCATTGCCTGCAACTACACACAGGGGAACCCATCCACCCGTCCGTCCGTCCGCCCGTCCATCCATCCAGCATGTGGCATGGCCTAGATAATGCCTCAGTACCAGCAACCAACACACAGTCCCACGCCCTTGAGGCTTCCCATCCAGGGAGGGGGCAGGTGAGTAAATGTGGAGTGGGACGGGCCCCTCTACCATAATGTGGACCAGCTAACTCTCCCCCTCAAATCTCCTCCTTCCCTGGGCCTCTGAGAAAAGGTTGTCTCGTCTTCCTCCCAACACTGGCTGCTCCTTCTCAGGCACCTGTGTAGGATTCACTTTACCTTCCTCACTGTAAGCATCAGAGAACGCCAGGGCTCCAGCCTCCTGGTGGCCATTGCCCCCACCCCCACCCCAGGTGACCCATGTGGCCCCAAGGCCCTAAGCACACCCCAGGGCTCTATGCTGATGCCCAAATCTTGACCTCCAGCCAGATCTTTGCTGCCTTGGCCACACTCAACAGGCTCCCCAAATCTGCTTTTTTTCAAAGTCTTCTGTTTCAGTAGGTCTGTGATTCACTCACTTCCTCAGGCCCTACAGCACCGGGCCAGGATCTCTTTCCCCACCTGGAAACCATAACAAGAGGCTGCAGGCCCTCCTTTGAAATGGCATCTGAATCCAATCCCGCCTCCCATCCCCATGGCTTCCAGACCATTAGCATCCTCTGCTCTCCTGCGAGACCGCAATGCTCCTAACTGGCCCCAGGATGCGGTCTTTGTCATCCTCTGCCAAAGAGAGCTTAAAAGTAGGCAGCAGGGTGGAAGCAGGATGACTTATTTCCTCAGAGAGACAGAAGATGTCACAGGGAGAAGACCCAGCACCCCCTCGTAGGAAGCTCCCATGAGGATGAGGACCATGGGCTGTGCATGTTCCATCAACACAACACATGGCCCTTGAGGTCCTCTGGGGGCAGAGCCTGCGAGGAAATGAGTCAAAACTTAATCAAGGAGCAAACCAATGTCACCTTGGTGAGAACAATCCCTTTGTGTTTTAACAGCAAAGTATTCAAATGCAGGCAAACAAGAGAATAGAGCAGCTTAGAAAGACAAAATACCAAATATCTGGAAAAAAAGCAATAAAGGGCAAAATGAGTAGGAAGAAGGACTTTCTTGTGAGTACTGACCAGCCCTAAAGGGGTAAAAGCGCAAGAAAGATTACGGAGGGAGAGGCTGGGAGCCCGGGGCATTGTGGCCGGAGGGAGTGTGAGGGGTGGGGATTTTTAGAGGGTGCGGCAGGGAGGGGCTGCACCAGGGTGACAAGGGAGGGGTGCAGCCGGGAGGCAAACCACAGCATAGAGGCGGGACCGAGCACCAGCCCCGAGGAGAGGGAAACACAGGAGCACTATTTAACGTCTGGGCAGAAAAGGAAACCAGAAGTTGTACTAGAGAAGAGAATATGATCAAGCTGACACCCGAGGAAGATGAACTTCACCGCCCTTGCCAGCGCCAGATGGCGAGAGGGAGAGGGGCTGTCAGGGCGGGGGTGAGCAAGGACAGAGCTATGACAGCCCCTGACGTCATCAATGGCTAGACACGGAGCAGCTACTGGGTCCAGAACTGTGCCCACAGTCAAAACCCTCCACGACGGGTTTGTCTGCCTGCAAGCCCCGCTTCGAGGCAAGGAATCATTCATTCTGTTCTCCGCTATGCTCCTGGCCCCTCGGCTGCTGTGAGGGTAGGGGAGGCACCCAGGAGGGCTTCAATCAATGCACGTGATGTCAATGAGTGGTGCTGAGCTTGATGAGCATCAAACGAAAGACACAACTTCTCACGATTAACTCAAATTAGGCAAAGGCAGGGGATCACTGACCTGCCGCCACAGCACCTTCACCTAAGGGTCTGTAAGCAAGCCCTAGGAACGTACGTGGACACACACACAAACACACCTCGGCCTTCGAAGGAACTAACTCTATAATAAAACCCAATTAATTATCACCTACCGTGTAACTGAGGATATTGATGCAAAAATATGCAGACCGAATTTGTATCTTTTACTCCTTGTGTGTCCCAGCTGACTGCCAATAAAAGTTCCAGACTGTAGATGCTGTAACAAGCTGGGGAAAGCTGAAGTATTGCTAAATCTCAGAATAAACTGTCTGTCTTCAACTAAAATAGCACAAATAGACCAACCAGTGATAGACTGAAATTATTTACATTTTTAGGGTTATGTGGAAAAGAAAACCAGAATTTGCCTGTGGGCTGGGGTTGGGGGCTGCTTTTGTCAACGGGCCAAAAAAGATGCAGCCCATGTGTTTTTGGGAAAGAGTGCAGACAGACAAAATTTAAGATAATTGCCTTTGACACAACTCTTTTCTGCACCATCAAGCATATGCTCATCTAGTCCTGCTGATGCCAGAAAGGTCCTGGACACGGGCCCTATTCTAAAACTTCGGTGGGAAGGAGCCCTGATGATTGCCATAAACGTTAGGGAGAGGGGGGCAGGCAGGCAGAACTGCGGTGTTAGGAGGTGACCCCCCAGCGCTGACCCCGAGGGCTGTGTCAGTGACACACAGAGCTCGTGAGGTTATCGGCACAGGATGGTTCACAACTGCCCATCCAAGCCCTTTTCCAAGGAGGCGATGGAAAGAAAAGGGAAGGGGAATGTTGAGTAAGAAATCAGGAAAACAGCAGGGGAAGCAGATTTTTAAAAACCAAAAATGTGAACTTGTCAAAGTCAACCAAAAAATATCTACAGTCTCGTGAGACTAATACTGGATCCTCACGCAGAGATAACAAAAATTAAAGGCAACACTCCCAAGCCTCCCTCATTGTATTCCTGCCCCCGGCCCGTGCTCGGTCCTGGAACCAGCTGCCGAGCCCCAGTCACCTTCCAGCTCTGGCGGCTACTACCCGCCCTGGACGTCGTAGATTTTCCCCAGAATGCCTGTTTTCTCCTGCATCTTACGAGTCCCTGATTCTGCCAACCAACGCCCCCGCCATTTATTTACGATCACACGCTCACCTCTGTCCTGAAGCTAGGCTTCAACTTGAGTTACAAACCACACTGAGGAAATACTGTCCAAATCGTGCTGTTCGACTGGCCAAGATTTCATCATAAAGAGCAATTATTTTAAAGATGCAGGAAACATATCACTGTGTGCAGTGAAAATGTCTTTGGCAAGTACTACGATTCCTCCCTTTATAGTTAAAGGGACAGACGGAGAAAGGGCTCAGTGATCTGCTCCACGTTACAGCGTTGAGTCAGGGGCGGAGCTGAGCGTGTAACTTGAGCATGTAACTCAAGCCTCGGTCAACGTGTCCTCTGTCCAGCCGTGTTTTCTCCTGAGGCTCTCAGGCTCTTCCCCAGTAACCCACCATTCCACGTATAAAGTGGAGAAGGGAAAAGGCAGCATTATCACTTCCTTTTCACTTCTGAAATCATTCCTCCTTCCCTATCCCCCAATCCCACCCTTCGTCCCAAAGTCACCAAATCACGACAAAGGCACATTGATCTGTCTGTTCAAAAAAACAGTGATTACACACTAGTCTCCATGCACGCTCGTGCCAGGGAAGGAGCAAGGATCTCCGATCTCATGGTTCTCCTCTGCAAGGAATTAACGTAACGGAGGAAGAACTGTAAGTCTGTGTATGTGCTTTTAAAGAAAACAGAAGTCCAACAAAAAAGGCAACAGCATAAAATACCCCCTAAAGGGGTGACTGCCTGCGGGATGAGTAGACTAGGAAGCATGCATTAGGAGTCTGAAGGGCAGGCTCACAAACGGGTTATTCTGCTCAGCAGAGGTTCAACAAAAGAGGGGTTGTTTGAGTTGGATCTTGAAGGATGGGAAGAATCTGGATATGCAGAGGGAGTGGGGGAGGAGAGGGCATTTCTGGCGGGGGGGGGGTGGCAGAAGTAAAGGTCAGGAGAGTGAGCTAGCACGAAGCCTGGGAGAACACTGACTGGTGAGTGGCAGGTCAAGGGCGTGGAAGGGTCCAGTGAGGACCAGAGAGCCACAGGGAGTAAGGTCATCAGTGTGCACCGAGTGGGGACTCCCTGATGGCTCATAGCAGGGACAGCAGGCTGGAAGATGCCACCTAGGAAGATCATCTGGCAATGGCTTTAAGGGCAGAAAGGAGGGGACTGGGCTACACGGAGCATACTTGGAGGTCCCCGGAGGGGTGCAATAGGGGACCTGAGAGCCTCGGGAACCGGGAGGAGGTGAGAAGCGTGACTGAGCAGGGCAGAACATGCTTTGTTTGATTAGAAGCTTAGGAGGAGGAAGGAGCCAATGGAATATGGAAAACAAAAGGATGTCTTCATCTCTCTGAGGGTCCAGTTTTATTCTCCTTTTAAAAAGAACATATTTTGGGGGCACCTGGGTGGCTCAGTTGGTTAAGCATCTGCCTTCAGCTCGGGTCATGGTCCTGAGGTCCTGGGATCGAGCTCCCTGTCGGGTTTCCTGCTCAGCGGGGAGTCTGCTTCTCCCTCTCCCTCTGCTGCTCCCCCTGCTTGTGCTCTCTCGTTCTCGCTCTCAAATAAATAAAATCTTTAAGATAAATAAATAAAATAAAAGAACATATTTTGGTGCTGTGATGGATGCTGCACAAATGTCCTCCATTCCTGGCCTTCCCCGTTGCCAGGCCCTTGGGATGGGACCACGCAGCCAGCCTCTCCTGCTGGGAGGTAGGTCCACTTCCCCAGTCCGGGGTCTGGGCTGCCTGGGCCCCGTGCGCGCAGCGTGCTCAGAGTAGCGGGCCTGCCCAGACTCCCGAGCAGGGGTGCACGCCCGAGCAGGGGTGCAGGCTCGTTGATGAGGGCCGCCCGGTTTCTCGGCCATCCCACAGCACCACTATGCTACCTACCTAGGCGCATGAGGCACGAAGCGCCTCACTTCGGCGTGGTGCGTGTTCCGGGAGAAAAGCACAGGTCCCAGTTCATACCTGAGGCAGGATGGTTACACGGAACGACTGGCTGGAGTTCTCGTCTCTCAGGTAGATGGAGATTTTAGGGAAGTAAGACCAAGGTGTCTCAGAATTCGTCCAGCAAGCCAGCTGGGACCCAGTCCAGAAACCATCAGAGAATTCTGGAATCTGGACAAAACGAGATCATGTGAGAAGCGAGGACTAGTCTGGCACATCAACAGGAAACGGCTCCCAGCTCCCCTCATCACCTCGCCAGATGCCCGTGGCGGTAAACAGTGTTTCCTTTGGACGGCGTGGTGGAGACAGCCGTCCTCTGGAAGGAGACCGGTGATGACAAATCCACAGCTATCAAGATTAGGCACAGGCAGGCACGCAGGGTACCGACCGGCGCCAGACACCGCTGTAAACCCTCTGCAGCACTAATGACTTTAGTCCTCGAAAAGCCCCAGCGGCCCAGGAGCGGCACCCCCGCACCCCACATTACAGGTGAGGAAACCAGAGCACACAGAGCTGAAGCAATGTGCCCAAGGCCTCAGTAGGGGGCAATGGCCCTTTAGAAGAGAGAATACATCCGACATGTGGCCCTCCAGACCCTTTTGGGCATCACCTCTCCTCTGAATTTCGAGCACAGCACTCGTCCTCCTGGTGCAGAGCCCTGCGCGGGCTCTCTGCTCTTCTGGAATATCTTTCTCCTCCTCCAGACATCAGCTCAGATGCCACCTTCCAGGAAGCCCTCCCCACCGTGCTGATTACCCTGCCATAGAGCTCTCCCCTTGGTCTTTCCCCTCGTAGCAGCTGTAATGTGACATTTATGGGTGTAACTGCTTACATTCTCTTTCCTGCACTACAATCTGAGTCCTCAAACAACAGAAATGTATTGTCTGCTCGCCTTACAGTTCTAACACCTAGCCCACAGGAGAGACTCGGGAAAGAGCTGTGGGAAAAATGAACAGTCAAGAACACAGAGCGCCCACCTGAGCCTCCCAGCAGGGGTCTGCTGAACCTGATGACGAGCGATGCCACCTGCACATGCCCACTCGTCGCTAAATTCTCAAATTAACTACAAATAACTCCCACTATCTCACCAGAGCAAGGGAAGGTTCCTGAGCAGACCCGACCTGTCCTGCACCTGCTAATAGTGTATGTGATGGAGATAGGAATGTATGGGGAGGCGGAGCTAGGGAAGGATGGGATGGGGAGGAGCTAGGAGAGCAAGGGATGGGGCGGGGCCAAGAGAGCCAGGAGGGCAGGGGATGGGGCGGAGCCAGGAGAGCAGTGGGATGGGGCGGGGCCAGGAAAGCAGGGGATGGGGCGGGGCCAGGAAAGCAGGGGATGGGGCGGGGCCAGGAGAGCATGGGATGGGGCGGAGCTAGGAGAGTACTGACGTGGATAAGACGTGACTGTCAAGGGAGCATCCCCAGGAAGCTGAGCTGAGCTAAGGGCCAGGGAGCCCTAGGAGATGAATTTGAAGGAGGGCGGGCCGAGCACGGAAGCTGCCTCACTGGATAAAACAGATGGCAGCCGTGGAGGCCAGTGCGACGGACGGGAAGGAGCAGGAGATGGGGGACAGAGGGTATCCTGGTGGCCTTGGCGTCTTCATCAGAGATCATGTGTCAGAGATCTGAGCTTTGTGGCAAGCCGGGTGTGATTTAGGAGTCCAAATGGGATTCACATAGGCCACTGGTTCTTGAGTCTAAACTCCTGTCTAGCCAGGCCCACTCGAGAGTCACTAAGGGTGGGTGGGAAGTGGTGATGTGGCACCGAGGGAATCCCTTTTGAGAGGATACAGGGAGAAGGGAGGGGCCCAGGATCCACCCTGGATGGGCAGGCAAAGGACACACCCACGAAGAGGGCATAGGGCCGGGAAGTCCAGGAAGGAGGGTGCTATGGAAGTGGAGGGAAGGTAAGACAGGTAAGCAGGGATGGTGCGGAGACCAAGCAGGGCAACTGAGGAATCGGAGCCTCACTGGATGAACGCTGAGTGCTGTGTGCTGCAGGACCATACATGGCAGGTGCGAGCTTGCGTGCCCTCGTCACTCCGTCCATCCGTCCCTCCCTCCATCCGTCCCTCCCTCCCTCCAGGACCAGACAGTGGGGAGAAAACGCTCTGGGGTTTTCACCCATTACATGGACCATCCATTATGAAACCGTCAGTGATCTGTAACATGTCTAATGTTGGCGTTAATTTTTTTTTTTTTAAAGATTTTATTTATTTATTTGACAGAGAGAGAGACAGCGAGAGAGGGAACACAAGTAGGGGGAGGGGGAGAGGGAGAAGCAGGCTCTCTGTGGAGGAGGGAGCCCGATGTGGGGCTCGATCCCAGGACCCTGGGATCATGACCTGAGCCGAAGGCAGACGCTTAACAACTGAGCCACCCAGGCACCCCGGCGTTAATATATTTTTACCTTTTGTAAAAGTTAAGTCGATTTGAACTATGTATCAGAGGGCAGATGAGTCAACAGAGTGGGGCAGTCATTTGCTGGACTTAAGGATGGGCTAAGGTGAGGCTGGGTGGGCCTGCGCCCAGGACGGGGAGCCCCACATCAGCGCCCAGGACGGGGAGCCCCACATCAGCGCCCGTGGGCAGCTCCAATTTGCAGATGAGGGATCAGGCCTGGAAACTCACCTAAGGGGCACAGCTCTGAATCGGATGGGGGACCACCTGCCTTGAAAGAGGCATCCCTGAGTCCAAGGGCCTCCCCGGAGGCTAAGCCACGTGTCCTTGGAGGACAGTTTTGACCTTCAGATCAGAGTTCAGAGTCCGAAGTCATCCTAAAGCAGGTGTCATCCTGCGTCTGGATTTTACAGATGGGGGAGCGCTGGGCCGAGCACAAGGGCGCTGCAGCTATGAGGAGAGGGAGCCCAGGTCTCTGCCATATACAGAACTCCATTTCAAAATACAGACCTATAAACCATGCATTCCTAAAATCCCGTCTGAACAAACCAGGCCAGGAGACAGGAGCCCAACATATGCACTGCATTTAATTCCCCAAAGCCAGGTTATTCCCTTAACCAGAAAGAAACGCTACTCAATAGGTGAGAAAGAATATGCCCATCTTTGGACCAGGCACGCGGACACAGGGACCCCGTCCGCCCTCGCTGGGCTTTTCTTGCCCAAGACGGAGAACCTTCCCGGGTCCTCCCCCTTCCTGACACAGGCTCTGAAATCAGAGGATTAATTTTAGATAAGGCAAACAAATTCTGTAATCCCACTCCTTCTACCTCGTGGTTTTCTTATAAAGTCAGTCCCCGCTGACCACGGGCTCCCCAGAGGCGGGGCTGGCCAAGGGCGAGCCAGGTTCACCCGCATGCCCTTGAGCATTTCTGCGGGATGGTCCTCACACACTTGCAGCCCAGAATACTCAGTCTGAAGATGCTCGTGTCAGGTCTGCTGAGGACAGTTTCACTACTGAAGAAAATCAGCATATGGCTCCGTATTTTAAGCATGGTCTGATTTTCAGCCAGCATTCTGAATTTAGGGCACTAAAAACTTTCCTTGCCATTTTTTCTGATTCAGCAGATATGAGACAAGATAGGAGCTTTCCTCTGGCTTCTGACCACTGCTGCCCTGAAGTCCTTTCAAGCTCAAAAAGGGGCCTCTAAGCTACTTCTTTTTCACTGCTCCTGTCCGTTCTCTTAGTTCACTCGCTGCTCTTCCCACAGCAGTTTCAGACCTCTGAAGTCGGGTTCAGGACAATCAAACGCCCCTTCCTCCTTCCCCTGCTCCTGCTAGAACCTGTAACAAAGCACCGCTATGCATCTTCCCATCATTCTCTGAATTCGGCCAGCGGAGTCGTGGGACAGTCAGGCCTGCGTTAGTACCAGCATAAAGACTTTGGACAGGAGATGCTGGTTTCTGGTGACCTTGCAAGGGTGGCCCTGTACAGAGCAAGGCTTATGAAAACACCCAAGAAGCGGAGAGAAACGTTTCTCCCGTTCGAACAAAGAGCACCAGCAACCGCGGTGGGACATTAGATGCCTCTCCTTCTAGAGCACCGCTGTGCGGGGCACATCGTACCCCAGCCCTCCCGACAGCCCCGCGATGAGAACGTGGAGACTCCGAGGGCCCGAATCCCGCCCCGGGCACCCAGCTAGTGAGCGGCAGAAACCAGCCCCCATTCAGGTCCATCTCACCCCTGAAGCTGTGCTCTTCCCAATCAATGCCTTCGGTCTACCCTGGTGCCCAGAACCAACTGGAAAGTTGGGGCCATACTGGAATGCTGTCAGCCACTTCTCACAAAATGCATGTTGTTCTTGAGCAGGATTTTAATAATTATTATACTGGTTGATTGACCTTTGTCTTCTGAGAATCACATTCTTTTACAGAAGAATTAGAATCCCACCACAGCCTGGATGAAGGCCTAAAAGTATGATTTGGGGCTCATGTCTCTTGTTTTAAAGGCTACAAACATATTCATTGGTCACTATTTCCTTTAATATAGAATGTGACCAAGAGGCTTTTTTTCTTAGATTAAAAAAAAAAAAAGTACTGGGCGCCTGGGTGGCTCAGTTGGTTAAGCGACTGCCTCCGGCTCAGGTCATGATCCTGGAGTCCTGGGATCGAGTCCCGCATCGGGCTCCCTGCTCAGCGGGGAGTCTGCTATTCCCTCTGACCCTCCCCCCTCTCATGCTCTATCTCATTCTCTCTCTCAAATAAATAAATAAAAAATCTTAAAAAAAAAAAAAAGTACTACATCCACTACACTATTATTTGAAATACTAAACAGCATGGCACCTCCAGATCCAAGTTCCCTGAGGTTAACGTGAAGAAATTCTTTGCTAGTTAAGAGTAAGGCTGTGAACTTAATAAGTAATAGTTTAAAAAAAAAAATCCAACCCCTCAAAATCCCCAGATGAAGACTGTTGAATACACAGGAGTGCTCCCCAGCACGTGGCCATGACCTGGTGCTCTCCGGGATTTATCAGCACCCTGAGCACTCACCAGAGACGTGCGGGCCACGGCCTCAACCACTGCATTGAACACCTTCTGGGGCAGGCGCAGAAGTGTGGTGCCGCTGTCCACGATGGCCTTGTCTGCGTTATACTGGAACAGAGGAGAATTGTGGGGAGAGGGCATGAGTGACATGCAATGTGATTCCAGCCCGCTGTCACTGTGGGTCCGCCATCCACAACTTCAGGCAGCCCTACCTCGCTGGTAGCTCCACTCACTGCCCAGTCTTGGAACTGGGACACCAGCCCAACATTCTCACTTCCCAGATAAGGAGACGGAGACCAGGAAAGGGAAGTGACGTGACCAAAATCAACAGCTCTCCCCATGCACACATTTCCCCGTTTGGAGGTGCCCAGACGTCCCTGTCGAGGAGCCCCAAGAACAAAGGGGGGAGACCCCCTTGTCTTTCAGATTGAAATGACACATTAATTACCATTTATACAAATCCTACAGAATCAATGATTATCCCAGGAATGGAGACAGAGAATTAGGATGGAGTTTTTTTTAACAGACACCCCATTTAGGATGGAACTTTAGGATGGAACTTTAGGATGTATTCAGGAAGAGGATCTTGCACGTGTGCACACACGAGTTTGTGTTGTATTATAGGCCTTCCCCCTTGATTCTACCACTGGATTCTTTAGTGGCAACTAAGTGCCTCTGACAATAAACCCAGCTCTGTGGCCTTAGGACTGGACACTCTCATAGTGGGAGGGGACACCGCTCTCTCAAGCTCCGACAGGTTTCAGAGGCATCTGTGCACATGGGCACCGTGGTGGACGGGGATGGTTCGTGAGAAAGGAGGTGAGGGCAGGCAGGAATGGAATGAAATGCTGGCGGTTTTTATAAACCATCCTGCAGACGTTGTGGGAGACGGACCCCCGCAAGCTGTCTTCATCATAACGTCATTATGGCCGCAAGTAAGCCAAATGCAGACAGGGTGTGACCGGGGCTCCTGTATGACTCGGCGCCCAGCTCTGCATGTCTGCCTCCTGTCAGGACAGTCGGGACACGCTGCTCTTCAGAGCATCACTTGTCCTGGAGGGAGAGGTGAGCGGCGGGGGGCATGAATGGAAGATAAAGCTGATGGTTTATTTTCAGTTTCATTTTGCTTATTTCTAGTTGTTTTTTCCCTTGCACTGATGAAAGCCTGCTTATTCGATCCTCTTAAATGGAGTCCAGGAACCATCAGGCCCAGGAGAACAGTGAAAGGGGCTGGATAGTGCTCTTCATACACACCATTTTATGCTAATTTTTCCCTATGAAGCCAAGTGACCGGAAGGAAGCAAGTTTTCTGGAAGGAGGAGTTTGTTTTCATACAAAAAGCCCCTGTAACTTTTAATGTAATGAATCTTTGATTTATCTTGTAGTGTACCTTCTAATTTCTTTTTTAAGATTTATTTGTTTATTTTAGAGACAGTGTGCCCATTGGTGGCGGGGGGGGAGGTGCAGGCAGAGAAAGGAGAGAATCCAAGCAGACTTCCCCTGAGCTCAGAGCCAACACAGGGCTCCATCCCAGGACCCTGAGATCATGATCTGAGCCAAAACCAAGAGTCAGACGCTTAACTGTCTGCACCACCCAGGCGTCCCTGTACCTTCTAATCTCCTATTTGGGTCCCAACTATAGTAGTGAAGTGACCCAGGCACCCAGACACAAAGAGATCACAATGTGAATACCTCTCTGCAGTCCAGATTCAGGCTCTGGCCTCCAATTTCCAACTTGAGAATTTCTATCTGATAATACCACTCCTCCTTAATAGGGGTATACCAGATGTCTCCTTTGTACAAACTCGGCTCAATTCCACCCAGGACCTGAGAAGAAAAATATTTACGGGTGTAAGAGAAAAAATATGGAGGCATATCAACAGGTTACACAGAGAAGCATACAATCAGAAGGTGAATCCTCACTGGAATCAGTACCTTCACATTATGACGATGTTACAAAATATATATGCTTGAAAATTAAACAATCTTATATCCTCGTCTGATCAAGATGCTCTGGTGGTTTCCCTTCTATAAAAGAAGTACCTACAATTCTAGCCTTACCATACTGAGATCCGCCCCCAAACAAATGAAGTAAAATAGTGAGCCACATTGACGGACAAGAATTCAGTTCCTCGGAAGACAAGAGGAGGACTTGCAATCTCACACATTTGCATGGAAAGCAAAACAAAGGAGCTTCCCTCATCAAAATTTCATGTTGCAAAACTATAAAACATTGCCCCACAAATTCTAGGCTGTCCTCTGTCCTGAAAAGGGGGGTAAATAAGGTATTAAGATCGGGTGTAGTGTAAGCAAATGAAAGCAACCGAGTGTCTGCTTCTCATAGCTGGACTAGAGGGTTGTCAGCACCCGCCCTGAGGGGCCCTTCTCGTGCACTGTCCCTGTCACCTCCTGCTTGAGACATCTGGGTGCAGGGTCCATCGAGGGGACACTCAGCCTCAGCACATCCACAGGGCTGGGGGCCTTGATCTGTTTCTGTTTCACTAGAAAACTTTCTGCTGTGAGTGTGTGAGTGTGTGAGTGTGTGAGTGTGTGTGTGTGTGTGTGTGTGTGTGTGTGCAAAGAAAGGATATGCAGGTGTTCCTGTCTCTACACCAAATTTAGGAAACCGTCAGCATTTCCCTCAACTGGCGGCCAAGCCTGGGTAAGGCCCACCTGCCACACCCCCTACGGTTCCTCACTTGCCCCTCCCTCACCTGCCAAAAAGTTACCCTTCAAGGGAAACATTTTAAAAAGCTTTAATGGAATTTGGGGAAGCATTGAGAATCATCTTTTGGCTGGCAGGATAATTAGGAAAGATAAAAATAATACCTAATTTTACCCAGTTTTTTTTAAAGGTTCTATAACAAGGGTTATCAAAATTCCACAGTACTTATGTATGCTTCTGCGTCTAATATTTCCACCAGGGTGTTCATAAAACAGAAAAGCTGCCCGATTTATTTGCGATTTTTGTTCCCCCTTTAAGACTAAAAGATACCCACAAGACTACCTCCGTTGGTACCAGATCCAGCTACAGGTAGCCCTGCCCCACACATCTGCATGGAGAAGACATTGGGGATCTTCGCCTGGGCCACCAGGGAATCGAAGAACGTCTCCAGGGAACTTGACGGCTGCAGGAGATACAAGGACAGCAGCTGAGATGAGGACTGACCCCGAGCAGACACCGGGCATGAGGTACAAAATGGTTTTTCTTTGTATTTAATTCTTTTCACGGTGAACCAACAAACAAGCTTCTGATCAAGGGCAGTGATTCAGAAACCAACAACAGGCCTTCCTACTACGCAGTGCTTTCCCTGTGCGTGCGGCTCTGTTGGAAAAATCAGATAGTATTTCTACAATTGGAACGAGACACAGAAGATCTGCACGGACCCTGCGCAAGGCTGAGACGCAAACCTAAGACGGTATTGCTGGGGAGTTAGGACGTCGTCCCATTTATCACCACGATGCCCTGTGATGCAGGCACGAGACGTGGAAGTGGGTCACCGGCGTGGGCGGTGGACTCTCATCTCAGCCAGAGCGAGGAGAGAAGCGTCTCTGGGAGCGGCCTTCGTGGCTTCAGAAAACATGCTTCACTTCTCCCGGCCACGGTCGTCTGCCACACACCAATGACAGGTGCTGAGCACGAGACCTCTCAGACCCCAGACCCCGCTGACCTCCAGCGAGCAGGAAAACAGCAGGAAAGAACAGTCCCACACCCCTGAGGTTGAAAAGCCCCGGATTCCCAGCCACCACAGTTCAGTGGACCTCAGTGGCCCGTGCCTTCCTTCCACGGAGCCAGCACTCACTCGGGGCGCCCCCATGTCTCCAGGGCTCAAAGGGAAGAGGTGTGGTTGTGCGAGCAGCTCCGAGCTGGGGGTGGGCCTCCAGGGCTGCTGGTCCCGAGGGCCGGTCAAGCACCTGCGTGTAAATTTTGGCTTTGACGACCGGGAGATCTGGATCTCTCTGAGCTGCTGGTTCCCGATGGAAACTTACTTGGAGTGGCACAGACGCTGCGGGCACATTCTGACCACCAGCGGTCAACGTCGGGACTATTATTTACTGCCTGTAGGAATGAAAACTGTAACTCTGGAGGGAGTAAGACCCCAGCCCATTAGCAAGTAGAAATCTTCCCACTTATTTAACTCAGTTGCATCTGGCTTCCTCCTCCTGCTTCCGTGGAATCTCTGGCAGGATTCGGCACCATCTCCATAGGTGACGTGGGCAGCACGTGTGGCTTCTGGGTGGATGACGGGGACAAGGCCCCCCCTTCCCAGCATGGCCGGGTGTGCTGCTGACCCAGGCCGCCGTTCTTCCGGCCACCTGCTTGGGAGGCTGCAGAGTCACCACCACCTGGGACTGAATTCTGGCTCCGCCACTTGCTCACTGCGTGACTTGTTTCTTTGTTTCTTTATCTGTGAGATGGGGAAACAGTAGCCTCCCAGAGCTGCTCCTGGGGCTTAAATGGGCCAGTACACACAAAGGCCTTGGAACAGTGCCTGGCGCACAGTAAGGGATCTATTATGATTCTGCCAAGTTATTCCTCAGGATCCCTCTTGAAGTTTAAAAACATACAGGTGCCAGGGTCAACCCAAGAGAGCCCGACTCGTATGTGTGCAGTTGGACCCAGGCATCGGTGGCGTGGGAGACCCCGGAGGGCAGGGTCTGACGCACATCCTCAGCAGGAATCCTCGGGACTGACCGGGGGCCGCCACGCGCCATGGCCACCACGCGCCGTGGCCACCACTGAGCGCTCGGTCAACCTATTTCAGCCGCAGCTCTGGCCCACGAAGCCACACCACCCTGCTAGCCCTGTTCCCAACCACGCGCCACGTCCTCCCAATCCTGTGACCATCTCCTCAAACCCAGGACAGGAAGCCGATCATCTTCATCTTGGAATTCCACACAGAAAAAGGTCGTGTGGCGAGTCCGGCCACCCCTAGGGACCCTGAAGTCATTATTTGCAAGGAAGCTTATTATCAGTATCATCCACTGCGGGCAATTTAGCTTTATTCTGCCATCTTTCCGATAATCAGCATAAAACCAATCATGTTTGTACCTTTCACGTCCAAGTCAGGTAACAATGCAATGTTTTGTCCTCGGTCACACTGTCCATGAAATCGTACTGAGGAATGTATGTTATTAAGAGTCTACACAGTTCATATTAAGCTCACCCTACGGTACTGAGAAGGGGCTCCACAGCCCCCCCAGGCTCCACAGACAGGCTCTGGGCGAGCAGGGTAAACCTCTCTGACCTCGGTCGGCACATCCCTAAAATGGGAGAACTCGGCCTCCTGCGAAGCGCACCAGAACCTAAGGAACCAAGTCGTGGGATGTCCTCAGCCCGCCTGCCTCACGGGCCCCCCTCTCCTTGAAAATCACAGGGTCAAGAACTCCCCTGCCTGCCACCCCCTCCCCGCCTCACCCCCCTGCAGCATTTACTAGTGAACTGGGGCTGGGACGCACATCCCTGCGGGGAGAGAAAACAGGCCTTCCCTCCTGGATCCTCATGGACCACGGGGGGCTCTGCGGCTCCTCCAACCTGCTTCTGTTTGTTCCATGCTTCTCTGGCTCCAAGCCGAGCACCGAACAATGAGAGGGCAAGGTGCGGTGCCCGTTACGGGCCAGGAGGGGTGAGCGCCTTCTGCTCTGCTCTAGGCCATGCCCTGGTATCTAACCCGCTTATCTCCGGCTCCCTTCCTGGTGGGAATTCCCCACCTGCATCCCCCCTCAGGCACACCAACGTCACTTCCTTTGGGCTGGCCTGAGTACAAATGTTTGCAGAGTCTGTCTTTCCCATTTTGTGCGAGTTCTGATGCTGATGAGAGGGCGGGCTGCAAGCGTTCCCCTCCTGGGCTGATGGCTGGCAGTCCCTGGGACGTGCATCTCAGGCCCTACCCGGGCTCCAGGTGGCTCCTCGTGGGGTATCCGCAGCCACGGGAAGGCAGCAGGATGCTCTCTCCCCTGGTGGGGGGCCTCCCCAGCCGAGGTTCCAGGCCAGCCGCAGGCTCCACGTCTCCATGAGAATGTATGAATCTAATAAGGGTGTTTTCTTTTAATCCTCCCCTCAGAAAAACACTTCGACGCCAAAATTAAAGTGACTCAGATTCTGTTAACATTTTTAAACTACAGAAGTAAAATAAGCAAAAACAAAGACAAATGGAAAAAAAAAGTAATGCTATGGGTATATCTTGGCAGGAAGGTTCAAAGAACTGCACCATTCACTTTAAATTTTTAAGATGCCTAGAAACGTAATTAACTGTGCGACCACGGTCTGTCTCCACCAAGCGACTCTCACCGACCAACCGTGTCCCGCAGCCGGGACCCACCCCCGCCGCCCGTCTGACTCGTCCCACCTTTGACCTACTTAGATCCCCAGACTGGCCTTACCTTGGCCAGAGCAGCATACGCGAGTCCCAGGATCCCATTCCACTTGATCCCAGGCAGAAAGAAATTCTCTGACTCAAAGATAGTGGCGATGTTGACAAGAAACGAGCTATTGAAGCCCTTCGGGATGGTGACAACGTCCTCCCCGACGAAGCCCGTCCAGCTGCCTTGCGTGTACTTGACCGTGACGTCAAAGCCCTTGGAGCGGTAAGTACTGGACCTGGAGAAGGAAAAGCCAAGGCCCGCTCTGCACCTGCTCGTCCGCGTTCGGACCAGGTGGCCCGGGACGGCGGCAAGCACAGGGACGCGAATGCACACATCACGAACCGCATTCATTCCTGTCGACAAAGGGACCTAGCCCACAAAACATCAACACTCACACTGGGGTGGTGTTTCCGTGCCCACGTGTGAGGGAGACTCTGGGGTCGACACGCAGCCCCGAGTTTAACGTCTACACAACTGAAGCATGTACCTGCCCGATCTGGGCACCAGCCTGGCCCTGTGGCTTTGCAGGGACCCTGCGCTGCTCTGTGTGACACAGCGAGGGGCCTGGGGCCCAGAGTCACATGCACAACCCATGTGACAAATAAAGACCACCACCACGCCTTCCTCCTCAGCGCCCATATTTGCTCCTGATGTCACAGGCTCCTTCTCCAGGCTCTCTCCAATGCCACACTCATACCAAAACATGGGGGTACAGCCAGTGCCGCGAATCCCTGTGATACCATCTGCAGTCCTGTGTGCATATGGTCCTATGGGTAAGAGCTACTCAATCAGAGTAACGTGAAGGAGGTCAGACCATGGGCAGGGCAGATGAGAATGCTGCCCCAGGGCTTTCAGAGACAGGCGGGAAACCAACAAATACATAAAATTCCAATCTAGGCAGTGATAAAGAGTGGAAGGACTCCCCAGGGAATAAAGTGGGCGTGGGGGTTGGGGCAGTGACTTGGCAGTCACCCAGGCCTCTCTAGTGCAGCCACGTCTGTGTGGTACCCACGTAAAGACAATGACCCCGTGGGAAGGACGTTCTGGACGAAGGACAGCAGGTGTCAAGGCCCTGGGGTGTCCAAACCTGTAAGGTAATTCTTACACCCATCTGAGTTTTGAAAACTCTGAATTAGAGGAAGGGACCCAGAGAATGTCTCTAGGCAAATATCTGAACATTCAAACCACACTCACCCTAGGAAAACTGTTAAGTTCCTGAGAGAGGTATCAATTCACCAAGCAAATCATTGTCAAGTGCTCCCATTTGCCTGAGGTTTTCATTCACTATTTTCACATTAAGCCTCTGAACACCAAGTCTTTGTCGTAGGATTGTCTGAACTAGTGCAGTCTTGCCTGGGGTCCAAAAGGAAGTTAAGTCAGAGATGGTATGACCTCTTCTTTGGGGGCACATCTCTCAAGCTTTAAATACGTTAACAGTCTTTAATTCAGTAAACTGCACTTCTGAGCATCTGATCCTAAGGAAACACCCATGATGCAGATGGAGATTCAGGAACAAAGACGGTCATTATGTTTTACTGAAAATAGCAAACAGTTGGAAACAACCTAAATGCCCAAGAAAAAGGGAACCATTCAGTAAAATTATAGTGCATCTCGATGATGGAATATTATGTAGCACCAAAGAATGCTATTTACAAACTCATTTTCAATGACACAGAAATAAGGGGGAAGAAAACATTCAGTGGCTCCCTCTGGGTGGTGGGGTTTGGGAGGGAGACTCTCCTTGTGGTTAGGCCCATCTAGAGTTTCTGCATACATAGCTTTTATAATCAGGAAAAAGAAGCGATTCTTGGGGTGCCTGGGTGGTTCAGTTGGTGAAGCGTCTGCCTTCGGCTCAGGTCATGATCCCAGGGTCCTGGGATCGAGTCCCATATCAGGCTCTCTGCTCAGCAGGGAGCCTGCTTCTCCCTCTGCCCCTCCCCCTGCTTGTGCTCTCTTGTCTGTCAAATAAATAACATTTTTAAAAAGTAAATTAAAAAATAAAAAATAAATTAAAAAAGAAAAAAGAAATAAGTGATTCTTAAAACGCCTGGCAGACACATTTTGGAGATACCTGATTTATGCGAACTTCATAATGGGATACAAAATATGGAGACTACTTAATTTTAGTTTTTACCATCTTAGCTCGCTCTGCCACGATCTTAAAGGCACAGCACATTAGGGGACTACCTCGCGTGCGCGTGTCTCCCGGCAAGGGCAGAAGACACAGACAGAGAGTGAGAGTGAGAGGGGACGGGTCTGGGCACACGGAGCCCTGGGGGCCCGCCCATCAGAGGTCACACAGGCAGGGCAGTCAGTCACTGAAACAGGGCGCCTGCAGGGTTGCTCTAATCCCACATTTACCACCAGCACCAAGTCAGATGTACCTGCTGCAAAGCAGAGGCTGTACACATTTGTGGTGAACAGCAATGAAAACACTGAATTTGGACCATTTGGGGTCAGTCTCAAGGGCACAAATACGCCGCCGCTAACAGAAAAGGCTATTTTGAAATGCGAAGAGAACAGGACCCAGTGCAGGCTCAGCACGCTTTTGCTGTCCAGGGCTAAGAAAACCTTTTGCGGGTCCCATGATCTCCGTTACACCTCCCCAGCTCCGCAGTAGAGTGAGAAAGCAGCTACAGAGGATACTTAACAAATGGGCACTGTTGTAGCCTAATAACGTTGTATTAACAGAAAGAGCAGGTTGGATGTAGCCTGTGGGCCCTCGTCTGCCAAGTCCTGATCTCAAAGATTAGTTCTCTCCCCAACACAGCCTAAGGAACCATCACTTTGTTTGGAGAAATTTTTTATTTTTACACTGCCCAGTCTCTAGAATGCTCATTAGAACCTGCTAATGTCTAAGAGCCTGAAGCAGCCTCTTGGTTGTCTATATAGCGTGTTTCCTACACTACCCTGACCAGCTCGTTCATCCCCTCACGGGGGGGGAGCATTCTGGGTATTTCGGTGCCGCGTGCAGGGATGAGAGGCCGTTGATATTACACGGCCCGGGTTCAACCACTCAGCTGTGTGACACCAGGCCAGGTTATTTAACCTCTCTGTCCTCTAAGGCCTCAACTGAAAAAGGGAGACCACGTAGTACCACCTCTCATGGGGTTAATTCTGAAGACCAAGACCGTGAACTCTGGAAAGCGTTTAGAACAAATCCCTGGGACGCAGCAGGTGCGCAAAACACAAAAACAAAAAACAAAACAAAACAAAAACAAACCAGCTGCTACTATTATAATTATCCAAACACTTACTGTCTTTATTCAATCTATGAACTACTACTAGAAAGTGCAAGAATGTTTTTTCCTGGGGCGTCCGGGTGGCTCAGTCAGTGGAGTGTCCCAACTCTTGCTTTTGGCTCAGGTCGTGATCGCAGGGTCGTGGGACGGAGCCCTGAGTGGGGCTCTGTGCTCAGCGGGGAGTCTGCTTGGGATTCTCTCTCCCTGTCTGCCCCTCCCCCCGCTCGCATATGCGTGCGCACTTGCTCAAAAAATTTAAATAAATCTTTAAAAAAATGGTTTTTTCCCCTGAAAATGCTCCTATAGAGTTACTCTAAATGAATACCCACAACAGTCTCATTTGGAAGTCCAGCCATCCCCACAGAAAGGGGCAAGTCTGTTGTAGGACTTGGTTAAGGTGGTCAGGAGTGGCGGTGGGGTCTTCTTGGTTTCTAAAGGCAGAGTTCTCCCGAGTCCCAGCACTGTCCAACAGAACGGGCTGCCATGACGGAAAGAGTACGTATCTACGCTGGTCAATACGGGAGCCGCAGGTGCACTGAGCGCTAAAACACAATTATACAGCAGGGCTGAAGAAGTAAGCTTATTTCCTCTAATATTATATAATTTAAATAGCCACATGTGGCTAGCGGCTACCCTTGTAGAAAGCATAGTTCTAGAAAATGCGAGAAAAAAGTAAAAGCATACTCTGAACTCCTTGAACTAAGCCTCAAAGGGCAAAAACCCCAGTGATGAATTGTAAGTAACTCTGAGGGGTATCGACGTAGTTTCCAGCACTTAAAAAAAAAAAAAAAAAGGGTTCCTCCATCTTCATGCTCTAACATCCTACTTGTTGGCACTAAGATGCTTTGGCTCTCAACTGCTCTGCACATTAATTAACTATACTGAGAGAGAACCCCAGACTGGCTTGTCCTGCGGCATCCATTCTGGGTGCTCAGAAACAGCAATCAATCAGGGATGCAGGTAGCCAGGAAAAAGTCCACTCACAGCAATAAAATCACTTTGAACCAAGTTCAGGAGGCATTCTGCCTCTGATAAGAGTGTTAAGGAAACACAGAAGTGAAAGGTGAAATCAATGAACAGGGGAGAAAAGAGCCAAAGAACATTTTATTATTTTAAAAGAAACCCGCTATTGTTTTCGGAGGACATAAAAAGAGAAGGTGGAAGGGCATAATTGAAAAGAGTTGAGTCCTGGGTTCTGCTCTGGTTCTCTGAAGCCACCCGAATGCAGCCAGGGGCTCTTCTGCATTTTGGGGGGGGGGGGTTGTAACCTACCTTTGGGGTTGTCAGACTGGCCCAAGTTGACCAGATACCGTCCCCCTTCTCTGCTAAGGGTCTGGAAGTGATCAGACCAGAGTGGATGGGGCCACTGATGGCCCAGGGGCCGCTCGACCAGCCCGCCCACCCTGGAGGTTCATCAACACGCTCAACAATGGCCAACGCTCGTGGGCTCCAACAGTCCCCTCTGGGACAAGCAGACAATGGGCAGGCTTGAAAAACAATCTAAATCATCAGGCCCAGGTATCGGTCATCATCACAAGGAGAGATGAGGCCTTTCTCAGGGGTCCAGCTCAGCATCCTTAAGGAGGTCAGCCGGTAACTTCCTAACATCCGAACACTACTTACAAGCATCAGTTGAGGAAAATAAACTGCTCCCTTTGCCACAACTATTCTGTGGGCCTTTACCCCAGATGGGAGTATGGGAGGAGGAGACATTTTAATTTCCCCCGAATAGTTTAGTAGAGGGTCAAGGGAATGAATATATCGGATCTTTAATCAAGCCAACTGGCTAGAGGCTATTTTATTGGCTAAAAAGGAAGTACATCTAAGGAAATACACAATCTTCTTTTGCCATGTAGAAATTCACTGGAGCATTGACCACCATGGAAAGAGGGCCTCTGATGGGAAGAAGCTACACAAGTCATTAATGGTAGCCTGACGGCTCATCCCATAATCAAAGAGCTCTTGTCAAAGAACCCAAAGCCAAATCTCCAATTACTGGGAAATGTTTCAGGAAGCATTAAACCTGAATATCCAAAGACTGGGGGACTTGAATCAGAGGCTGACAAATCCAACCAGAAACCTTATTCTAACTAAGGGAGATCAGAGGGACAAGCAAACACAGAAACATCATAGGGCAGGGAGCTACATCTCAGAAAAGAACCCTTTGTTGGAAATTGAGAAGGGAAGTGAGAACGTTCTCTTGGCTTCCATTAAATATGGTGGTGGAAAGCATACACCTTAGGCCAATGGAAAGTCAGCTGAAAGCAATACGCAAATCAGTAATACATACCTCACACAGAAAATGTTCCTATCTTCACCACATTAAATCTGTGCTTGGGGCGCCTGGGTGGCTCAGTCCGTGAAGTGTCTGCCTTCGGCTCAGGTCATGATCCCGGGGTCCCGGGACTGAGCCCCACATTGGGCTCTCTGCTCAGCGGGGAGTCTGTTTCTCCCTCTTCCTCTCCCCCTCCCTCCTGCTAGTGCTCTCTCTCTCTCTCAAATACTAAAATCTTCTTAAAATCAATCAATCAATCAATCAATCTGTGTCAAATAGAAGCCCGTGAGAAGCACGGGATAAAAAAAACAGAGGAAGGGAGAGAAAAAGTTAACGTAAATTGGAGCAGGTACTTAACCTGCAAAGCACCCACTGTTTGTAGGGATGCGGCTGATGGGACAGAACTTGCCCCAAACTCAGAAATGTGATGCTTCCCATCTGATTTGGCTAAGAAGAAACCTGACAGCCCTGCAGAAGAATAGTTCTCTTAAAAGGAAAGCCAGAGGGCCAAAATGTCGGTGACGTCTTATGGGTCCTGAGTACATTTCAGCAACACCTGCGAACAAAGAAGTGGGCTGATGATGACAGAGCCTGGGGCTTCCCCTGCCCACTGGTAGGTTCTGGGGGAGCCCAGGGGAACCCTGAGTGCTCAGAAAGCTGGTAGGGAGCCCTCAGCTCTCTCACGGAGTTAGCAGGAAGGAAGGCTACAGTCGTTCCCACGAGTTTTCACATTAAACCAGGCTCAGTGTTTAAGTATGAAAAACAGGAACATCTGCCACCTGACCACAAGCCTGGCCAGCAAGGTGAGCAGGTAAGTTAGAAAGACGTGTCCTGGGGTGCCTGGGTGACTCAGTCGGTTGGGCATCCACTCTTGATTCTGGCTCAGGTCATGATCTCAGGGTCCTGACATCGAGCCCCGCATCGGGCTCCATGCGCCGTCAGCGGGGAGTCTGCTTGAGATTCTCTCTCCCTCTGCCCCTCCCCACCGCCTGCCCTCTAAGAGATAAATAAATCTTAAAAAAAAAAAAAAAGAAGGACCTGTCCTACTGAAGCCTGAGACAGAACCACTGTTCAACCAAACCATGAACAAAGTAGGAAGTAATTACGACACCGGGAGCGTACACATATTCACTGGCATCGTACGTAGTATTTGTAACGTTGACTATGACTCACCCTCGAATGTTCCAGTAACTACGTGGCAAAAGCGTGACTGCTGCGAAGTGCTGTTGGTCTTTATCGACCCCTGGCTGTGGGCGTTTGCCAAAGAAATGCAGTTCACCCACCAGGAAGGAAATACTCATCCATAGGGTTAAATCCGCACACCTGAAGCTAACGTGACTACGCACATCTCTTGAACTTTGGCTTTGCTCTGTCTCACGCGTCTGCAGATCCGTGATGAAAGACAGAACTACACGGAAAAAACCACTAAAGATACAGCCAAGCCTCAAGCATGCGTGTTCTGAGCCCCATGGCAGGTGTGGGGACGCTGGGTACATATGGGGACCACTGCCCTACAGTGGGAAAGACGGAGGGCTAGGATTGCTTTGCCACCAAAGTAACGTTTTTTTTACATACTTCGAATACACACTGCATTTTCCAGAAATGCAACTAAACTAGGGGAAGGTGATACTTTTGGGGGGAAACTTTACCAAGATTCTTCACCTATTTGGAAAATCACATCACCAACCCAAGCTGCTGTAGGGGTCTGAGTCTACTTCGACCCCCTTCTATCAGTCTGCACTGGGTGCTGCAAGCCCCCCGGGACGCTCATGGCCCCCCACTGCAGACGACCAGAGCATGCACATATCGAGGTCCTGACTACCTTTCTCCGCCTGACCTCTTCATTCTCCCAAGCACCACAGTAGGGCGTCTAGACTTAGGTACGTAGGCAAGTGATGTTACCTTTGCATTTCATTCAGGGCATTACAGAGTACCGGCTATATGGACGGAGTGTGGGGGCTGATGGTCTGAGAACTGCTGACCTAGAAGCTGGAACCTGGACAAGTATCCTCCCCTCCTGGACCTCCCGTGCTACATGAGTAAAATCAAGGTCAGGACCAACTCGAAGCTCTGCTCCATGACGAAGCAGTCCAGAGTGAGCAGCCTGGGGATGGGCGGCCGTGGGGGTGGGGCAGAGGACGTGGACGGACCACCCATCAGAACGGGGAGGGGCAGAGGGTAGCCCCCCGCCCCCTGCACACAAACAGAAACAGCCCTGCCCCCACTGCACATGTCCCTGGCCGGGAAGTTCACCCGGAATGTCAATGATGAAACGGTTATCAATACACTGAGTTACACACTAAGCTGCAGGCTCTTCGGAGACCACACCTCTTGTGCCACCAAAATGGAGACCAAGACGCGCTCCCGGGAGAAGACAGACCGGCACTCCTCCCACACAGGGCAAGCTAGGCTGCCTTGTTAAAGTTGCCTGCAATTTCCAGAAGCTTCCCAGTCGTTCTTTTCCCCTAGCGAGAGTTGGGGTTTGTTCCCGGGAACAGAGACTGTGGGTGAGGCAAGTGAGCAGGGAGTTTCATGGGGCCGCTCCGAGAAAGCAAACCATGTGTCAGCTTATTCGTTTCATCTGTTTGAGTTTCAATTTTAGGGTCACGAACACAGATGTGAAAGTAACACACGCAACTGGAAGACAGGGCTCTGGCCCCACGGGCCCCCCGGGAGCCGAACGCCGCCACGAGGCCCTGGTGGCTGTGTCCAGAGCGCACCCCCCGGCTCCCCGAGGCCCAGGCCACGCAGAGACAGCCGTCCGGGCTCCACTCCGGTCTCACATCCCCGCCCTGTGACAGAGGCTTGGAGCCCGGTCCCAGGTCTCAGTGCTCTGTGCTCCTTCCTACGCGAGCCACAGATTCCTCGCACCAGCAACCCTGCTCCCACAGAAGTGGTTTCGATGAACCACACCTTGACCACTACTGAACGTCCAAGAACCAGGCCGCTGCCCAGGGCAGCCTCACGCTCACACCGAATGCCCCTCTCCCTGCGCTAGCCCACTGCCACTGTTAGGACTCGAGGCCCCAATGACCAGCAAAGGATGCTGTGCTCTCTGCAATCAGGTGTAACTACACAACGTCCAGCTGACTCGAATTTTCAGAAAGTAAATGTCGTAAGAACACACCACAGCTATTAGGAGAATCCTCCGCTGGATTTCCCTGGAAGGAACCCATACAGGTACAAACACACGTGCCCAGACGAGTCCACCGGTCACAGAAAAACACACAACCACTCACACACACACACACAAACATACACATATCTACATATACCCAGATGTCTACACACAGAAATATGCACAAAACCGTATTTACACATGCAAATTATCTACACATACACACAAATATACACACAACCATATACACATACCCAGATATTTACACGTATACGTAGATATATACAATCATATACACAGACACACAAATATACACGTACAAACATATACACAACCACAAACACACGCAAATACCTACACACACAAATGTTTACACACATATATACAATACACACATACGCACAGATGTCCACACAAACCTATACATACAAATACGCACACAACCGTCTACATGTCCACACGGATATCTACACATACAAAAGTACACACAACCATACACACATTGCACATACACAAAAGTATATACATACACAGATCCCCCTTAAAACGACAGACTCTCGGCTCCTCCTGTCCCAGTGTATTCTCCAGCACCGGCGTGCTGCCCCGAAACCCCGCCGCGCCCGGCCCCGCCCCGTCACTCACCTCTCCGCGTCGAAGTACGAGTCTGTGTAAGGGTGCGGGGCACCTGCCACGGCGAAGTTGCTGCTTCCAGTATCAACGAGAATCTGCAGCTTTTATTTGTAAGGGGAAAAAACAGACACTATTAGGTTACTTGAATAAGGCAACACTCTTGAATAATTCTTTCAAAAACGAAGCACCAAGAACAATGTATTACTCGGAAAATACTTGCATTGATTAGAAATTTTTTTTAAAAGCTGCTTTGAAACTGAAATCTGAACACAGTCCATTAAGAAGTTTACGGCAGGGAGGGGGATCCGTTTTGCTTTGGATTATTTCAGCGAAATAATAATTTCCTTTTTAAGCCACCGGCGCTTGCTTCTAGGCAGAGCCCCGTCCCACCCCGGGCTGTCTCCCTGCCTTTCCAACCTCACGAGGAAATCCTGACCCGGGGTGGGGGCCCTGCCCAGGATGCCCCCACAGCCTCCCCCTGGAAGCTGGCATTCCCTCATCTGTGCCCCACAGCACCTGGGGACACCTGTCACACGTGTCATTTCCTGGTTTTAATGACTTCGAATTTACATACAATAACAATGCAAGATCTTCGCTTTCCCACCGGTGGGCTCTGGCATGGTCGGCATCCAAAGCAAGAGACAGGCACTTCTATTATTCCCAAAAGCTCGCTTCCTGCCCCCTTTCCAGGCAACCCTCCTGTTCCTCAGAGGCAAGCACCTCTGACTTGCTTGCCATGGACTGGACGGTGTATCAACATATGTGGGTTTGTTCTTTTGCCCGGCAGGGTGGGGGGCATCTCGCTTCTTCTGATCAACAGGTTTCTGAGCTCCTCTCCTGCAGTGATGTGTGCTGGGACTTGTCCTACAGCCGAGCAGTATTCCTCACACGGACAACGTCTGTCCTCCTCAACGGGCACTGGGGTCGCTTCTGGCTTCAGCCTTTTGGGCACAAGGCTGGTACGGACGTTCTTGTAGAACTCACTCTGTGGATGTCTGTTTCCATTGCTTTTGGGTAGATACCTAGGGCTCTAACATGATGGGTCATAGAGTAAGTGTATTTTTAATGTTGTTTAATTCCAAACACCTCTCCAAAGGAGACAATACCAAGTTACACTCCCACGGTCCACTGTTCCTCTGGTTCATCCGCTCCATATCCGCCTCCAATTTGGCATCGCTGGTTGTTTTCCTGGCAGCCATTCTAGTGAGCGTGGACTGGGCTCTCCCTGGGGACCAGTGACCCCGAGCCACCACACTGTATGTGAATCGTCGTCCACCCCTCCCCGCCCCGGCAAGCAATGATGTCCGCGGGCAGGGTGTGCTCAGCATCATCCCAAGTCCAGACGCACAGCCCGCTGTACACACAACGAGGAGAACTTTCGGAAGCAAACACAGAACATGCAGATAAAACCCCAGAGGTTGGAAATCGAGTTTAAAAAGCTGTAGATAAGGGAATCCAGGTGGGTAAGTTTCTACCTAGAATTCTCTCAACACTCCCGCCGCTGCTCTGGTCAAACCCTCAGTTTTGCCAAAGCCCATGTTTTCTGTCTTCCTCTTACCTGGGCCCCCCCACCCCCAGCAGGATGTCCCTCAGTCAGCCACTCTGTCCTCCTGGAAACTTCTGGAAATTGGTCTTTGCTTTGGATTCCGGGACACGGCACAGCCAGCGTTCCTCCAACGTCTGCACCTGCCCACCTCAGCCTCACTGCTGGGGCTTCTCTTCCCCCCTTGTGGACCAGAGTTTCCCACTGGTCAGCCCTGCAACCACTTCTGGGCACCATGCACACAGGCCTCATGGCGACCTCACCGCGTCACCTGGCATTCCGTGCCCTCCACCCACCTGTGACTCCCTGCGTCTCCCACCTGGGCCACCCCTGAGCTCCAGGCCTTCCCTACTCAACGCCTCCACTTGGGATGTCCAACAGCCGTCTGTTAGCGGTTGAACTGTGTCCCCCAAGAAGACACACTGGAGCCCTGGCCCCCTGGGACCTGGGAATGTGGCCAGACTTGGAAAACAGGGTGTTTGCAGATGTCGTCAAGTTAAGATGAGACCGTTAGGGTGGCCTCGTCCAACAGGACTGGTGTCCTCCCAAGAGGAGAACACCACGAGAAGACACAGACACACAGGGAGAAGGCCAAGTGACAGAGGCAGACACTGGAGTGACGCGGGCGCAGGCCACGGTGCTCCGAAGACCGGCGGCCACCCCCAGGACCAGGAGATGCAAGGACGGGCTCTCCCCGGGGTCCCAGAGGGAGCTGGGCCCTGCGGCCACCTTGACGTCAGACCTCTGGCTCCGGACCGTGAGAGGGGACATTTCTGTGTTAGACCACCCGGTCTACACGTCACCACGGCAGCCCCAGGAACAAACACACCATCTCAAGTCTGCCGTGTCCGAAACTGAACTCCCAGCACCCCCAGACATTCCAATCTCCTTAACAGTGGCTCCATCACGTCGGCTCAGGCCGCCCAGCTTGGCGACACCATCCGTGCTTCTCTCCCTTGTGCCCCATGTCCGGGCCATCAGGAAGGTGCGCCGCCGCCTCCGCCAGGCTGTACTCAGTGCCCGCCCACTTCTCATTACCTCCTGGGATAACCACAGCGACGGTGGACAGCTAACTCCTACTATGTGCAAGGGACTCCTTACAGTGCTTCAAATACACTAACCTGTTTAGTCCTCACGAGGCCCTTCTGTGGGCAGCGCCACCATCACCCCCATTTCACAGGGCAATCCGGCGCCGAGGGGCGGACCTGCCCAACCACGCCGGGGTGAGTAGCGGGGCTGGGTCTGAACCCACGTCGCCTTCCTCCAAACGCACTCCTGTAACCCACCTACCGCTCCCTAGGCTCTAGGAGCCCTCCGTTTTCCCTCCAGCCCACCAGCAGGTGCGCTCTCGGGCGGGGATTGGGGCCGTTTTGTTCTCTGCTCTGTCCCCAGTGCCCAGAACGGGGCCAGGCACAGAGCAGACACTCAAATATTTGTTGAATGAACAGCTAAGGGATTCTCAAAGGTAAAACCAAAGACACTAACCTTTCCCTTGGCAGAAAGAAGGACATTCCAGATTCGGGAAAAAATAAAGGTTCGGTCGGTATGCCTGAACCTGCCGTGTGCGGGCTCCCCAGACGCTCGGGTGTGGGCTGCCAGGCATCAGACAGCAAACCCAGCTGCCGCGTCCCTGATCCACGGAGCGCGCCGGCCTTCCCTGCAGGAGGCTGTGGAAATGGCGGGGAATCGTCCTGGGAGCCCCTGCCCTAGAGCTCTGGGCACAACAAACGCATCACCATGTCTTCTCAAACCAGAGCCTATTCTGTGAGCCCAGAGTGTGCCCTTCCCACCACTGAAGATCCCGTCCGTGACACCGGAAGGGATGGCAGGGACACAGATCTGGGGACTAAGGCCTGACGTGAATCTAAAATGCACTAAATAGGTGCACCTGGGTGGCTCAGTCGGTTAAGTGTCTGCCTTCGGTTCAGCTCATGATCTTGGGGTCCTGGGATGGAGCCCCATGTTGGGCTCCCTGCTCAGCGGAGAGCCTGCTTCTCCCTCTGACCCTCCCTGCTCATGCTCTCTCTCTCTCACTCTCTCTCTCAAATAAAATCTTAAAAAAAATAAAATAAAAAGCACTAAATAAAGATGATAAAAGTCACTTTATACGCCTTAGCTTTAGGAGGTGAATTCTGCGCTTCATCTGCATTTATTAACACAGAGTCACTCGCAAAGGTGCAAGATCTCACTCCCCTACAGAGAGGTTTGGGTATTTCAGACAGCATGCAGCTTGAACAAAAATTACCTGGTTCCCTATTCAAATAGTTGATGCCCAACAGCCCTGAGCTCCCAAACCGCAACGTGGATCGGACTGCATATGAATTTCTCATAAACGTACAAAGGGGTGCCAAGAAGTCTGCATGTGCTCGGATTTGACGGGAGAGGAAGTGGCGATGCGGAGGGATCCCCTGTGCATCCAGCAGTCTGAGCAGGTAACCGGAGCGGAGAAGCTCCGTGCACAGGTCAGTTGGATGGGCCAGATTTTCCTACAGGGCAGAGTTCTCTGTTCCCAGACACGCTCACGTTCAGTGGCTCACCACAATATGATCCTTAAAGTGGGTGTATCAGAATCTCTGTGTGGGTTTTGTGTTTTGCTTTGTTTTTTTAAAGTAGCTTCCCCTGCCCTGTGTGGAGCCCCCAAAGCGGGGGCTTGAACTCACGACCCTGAGATCAAGACCTGAACTGAGATCACGAAATCAGAAGCTTAACTGACTAAGCCACCCAGGCGCCCTTCTGTGAGGGTTTTTTTTTTTTTTTTTAATCCCCTCAACTTTAATTCTTTTCAGAGACGAGTTCATCCCCTGTACGTCCAATCAGATACATTTTTCTCAATCCTTTGACTTCCCATGCCACATTTCCATGACTGATAACCACGACAGGCACCTTGCCCTCCAGAGGAGAAAGCGGACTCCACCTCTCCTCCCAGGCTGGTTCCCCACCCTGGGGGCTTTCCAAGAGCCAGCTCATTAAGTCACTCAGTTGTGGCCCAAAGATGCTCGCTATGCATCACAAAAGATGCCTTTATCAGTCCTCTCCCTGGGGGAACGCCTGGGGTTTCAGGAGCTCGACCAGGAACTGGAATAAGACCAAATATAGATTTCTTCTTAAAAGTCACAGTATCACAAATAGCCAATGTGAAAACAGCAAGGATGGGACCTTTACCCATCCTGGGAATGCAGTTCCAAATGCAGCCTGTCATGCACCAAGGCTTTTGTCCCAAGAGCAGACACCGGGTCCAAGTGGACATAAGCTCATCCATGCAACTCACAGGGCCCTGCATCCAGATTTCAATGGTTCCTGGAGGCAAGATGAGCTTTTCAAGTTGCCTGGATGAAAGCGCAGAGAGGCAAAGGAGGAGAAAAGGCAACAGGACTCCTTCATGAACCAATCAGGCAATTCCACGCTTTTAAAAGCAGTGGGGCTGAGTGTATGTGGCAACACACCTCAATCACCCGAAAAACACAAAACCAAACCAGACACCAATTGTACAACAGTGAGGAATACTTCATCGGTCATTAAAAGTCACAGACAATCAAAGCTCTAGATTCTAACATGAGCATCCTTCCTGCCCACGCTCGTGGTCAGTCAGGAGAGCGCGTCGTCTCTATGAGTGTTTCTGGGTCTCCACGCACCCGGCCACCAGCAGGCCGTGTGCAGAAAGGCCAGCCGCTGGGGCATCCCACGTCCCCACCAAATGCTCCTGCGCAACACAGCGTGGTCAGAGGGACACAAGACTACTGTCCTGGGCATAATGGCCCAAGTGACCAAGGCCTTTCTGGGCAGACGTTCCCCCCATGGCCTCCGCATACCAGACCCGAGAGTTTTCATACACCCCCACCCATACCTCTACCACGACACACAATGTCCCCTTTTGCAGAAGCAGGGGTCAGGAACGCAGAGAAAAGTTGCACCAGAATACAAACTGCCTTAACTTACACGCAGACAACTCCAAACCATCCAGGCCTTCGGTACGACCCTCTTTCCCAGCTAGTTCAGCAGGGGCCAGCTCGCAAGAAAATTCAATTCGGAGGCGCGGCTCAGCAAAGCTGGCCACCCCGGTTGTTCCTAGAGCTTATGATCTGAGGAGAGAAATCGCCCCAAGAGATGAGGCAGCCCAAAGTCAGGCAAGGGATGGATGTCCAGGGTAAACACTGTGGGTTGCATTTCAGGTGCACAGCAAACAAGCCAACACCTTTTTCTGTGAGCCGATGCTGGACGCGGAGGCCATGCGTGTTGACTTCTGGCCAAGAGCCAAGCCTCCCCTCGGGAAGGAGTCTGAACCATAGAGGAAGAGGCTTAGTGCCCCCTGCCCTATACAATTCACCCCATCTGCTCTGAAAGGATCGAACCTCCGAGGCTCTGGGTGCAGGCCACCTCTTAGCCTGTCTCCACGCACCTGCCCAATCCTCTGCGGGTTCCTTCATCCCGAACTTCCAGAATCATCTCCCGCTTCCTTGGGTTCAAGTCCACACACACGATGGTCTAACCCCAGAACACATCGCTCGGCCCCATCAAGGGACATTGAAAATGCACGCAGTGTCCTCAAATCCGAGGAATGTTTGCATTCTCAAAACACAACTGGAAATGACTCAGAAGTGCTGAAGAGAGACAACGTCCCCACCTCACACCGGGGCGCAGATGTGCCTCCCGGAGGTGCGAGTCGCCCTCCCTGCCTACGCTGGGGAACTCGTGTTCCGTTTCTTCTAGAACACAGCAATGTGTGACCAGCTGGGGCCCGTGTTCCGAGGGCCCTCTGGAGGGAAAGCAGCAGACACGGGCCCTGCAGAGCTAGGTACCCAGCAGAGAGGACCAAAATATCCACAGGCCCGTCCTCAAAAGCTGCCTGTGGTCCAGGTCGAAAGGCCCAGGAAGGTCCAGAACGGCAGGAGTTGACAGCACAAGTTTTTTGTCACTTCTTAGAATCAGCAAAAACCCAAACACACTCCCCGGAGCTTCTGCCCTTGGCCCCTGTCACAGGCAAGCATCAGCGAGTTTAGCTCCTGTCTGGATTCCTCACCTCCCTTCCCCTGCTCAACCTGCTGAGGTGGGGCTTCTGTCCAGGCTCCAGGCCCGCCAGGCTCCCCGGGGACCTCCCAGCTCTCTGCCTGCTCAGAAGCCTGTAAGCAGCACTGGCCACTACTGACCAGTCCCCCTGGAAGCTTCAGAAACACCACCTTCCTGCTTTTCCTGCCACGGTCCCCCTTCTCATCTGCCCTGCAGATAGCTCCCTCCTCTGTGCTCTTGGAAACACCTTACAAATCGTTCCTAGGAATTGTGTGTCTCCAGCCCCTAGTGCACCATTTCCATGCTGGACGGAGTCCAACGGTCTTCTCCAGATGACGTGCCCCCAGCACAGGGGGCCCTGCAGGAGGGTGGGCCCTGGTGTGGTTCTGCTCTTCGTCGCCAGCACCTAGGACAGCGCCCAGGACATAGTAGGTGCTCAACAAACCAACAGTTGTGGAATATACAAGTGGGGGACAGACAAACTTTTACTGGGTGGACACTAAGTGGCAGACGTGCATATTCTGGGCCAAAGAAATGTGTTTATTCCTCTATAAGACAAGTCTGTACTGCACACCTGTGAATTATACACAAAAGATCAAGAAGGCAAAAAGATCTTAGACCATCTATTCCAGAAGATGAGAGAAGATGAGAGAAGATGTGTGAGAATCCTACTACCCCCAAAGCAAACACTCCCCTCTTAGACGTGTGCTTCTTCAACAGTACCCTCCGGGCCCCCCACTCCCGCCTGGACCTGCACAATGCCATTCTACAAAATAATCCTGAAACAAGGACAACTACTCTGCACCAGTCACCAGTGCAGAACTGGTTAGGTTTGGAATGTGAATGAGCAGTCTGTCTACATGTCAGAGAGCTTCTTCTGCGCTTCACTGAGCAGGGTGCAGGATCAAAGGGCACCCCACTGCTCACAGACCTGCGTCTGGGCACAAGACCTTCTGCTTGTGTCTAGCTGCTCCATGACCTAGGAGACCAGTGATGGAGTGCTCCCAGGGGGTGCTTGTGAGGGGTACACGCAGTCAGGTGAGTTACCCGCTCCCCCGATGCAGGCTCTCGGGGAGCGAGCAATACCTCCTGGTGCTGAATCCACGTGCACTTCTCGGCAGGAGACGGGAGACCGAGGTCAGTCCTCGGTGGCCACCAACACGAACTCCATGACACCTGAGGGACCTCTGCCCAAGGGTTGGTTCCTTGACTCTGACAGTTTCTTCAGGACGTTCTCTTTGGGCTTGTTCTTGGGGACAGCCATATCCTCATGCCCTGCCTAGACAAAGCTCACTCATGTTTAAATGGCACATTTTGTGGGGTTTGATTGTCCTCATTTTGCGTTGGCATGATTCTGACAGGCACTCCTGGAGGTCTGGGTCTTTACTGGCCTCCCATTTCTCCAAATTGCATACCTTTTCTTTCAAAGAGCTTGTAAGCTGCCGGAGGGCCAAACACATTTTCTGGTCTCTTTTCCATGGTCCCCATTAATGACTACAACTAACAGGAATTTGCTCATCACCTGACCTGCGGGGGGGGAAGAACACACGTGAGCTGATACCTGGGAGGAGAGACAAAGGCGCACCTGCCGAGAAGCTAGAAGACGCGGGAGGCCGTTCAAGAGGCCAAACTCCTGATACACGTGTGCAAAGTACTTAAGCTTTCTGGAGATGGCGAGGGTGGGCTAACTTCATGTCCCCGCTGCTCTACCAAATAACCACACACGTACCTCTTAAATATCCAAGGATAACCAAAGTTGGAATCCAAGACGAGGTTTTGGTGCCCACCCACGTGCCCTGGTACTTAGTCCAGCTTCCGGTTACTCTCTGTAGCCGGAAGAGCAAGAGGCTTCAGCGTCCAGGGCAGGCCTGCAGTGCCAGGGAGTGAATGCTCCTGGGAGCGCCCTCAACCCCAAATACACAGCCGCTGATGGATGGATGGAGTCCTCCACCTGCTGGCTCCTCACGCGGACAGCCGGAGCCGCGCTCTGCCACCTCCCAGAAGTCCCGGCAGGGACGGGCTCCTTCCTGCCCCACTGCCTTGCTCCCACCAGTGTCTCAGGCCAGGGAGAACCAAGGGAAGGTGGACTCATGCAAACCTTGCCTCATGCGCCCCAAAGACCAAATATCCTCAAACTCAGAGAGCCTGATCGAAAACAAAAACAGTGTGGCCAGGAATGCAAAGAGCCTCGTGGGGCTCCGAATCATCTGACCGTCCTACCACCAGCTGAAACCAACCAGCAGACTGTGCGTGTCTGTCTCCCACTATCTGTCCCTCCTCCATCTTCCGAGGATGCACGGGGCAGTAACCTCACAGAAAGCCATCTGCTTGTCGCCACAATAAGGTGAAATGTTGCACTGAAGAGAAGAAATGAGTTAGGCGCCTAGTTAACAATTAGCAGCCAGAGATTTCTCAGCCATCACTGTCTCTTTTTCAGCAGGTTAATAGATAGGAAAATTAGCAGATAATTTAAATAATGGCTCATTTAACACAACGATTCCTAATTACATTAGCAGCCCATCTGCCGAAGGCTGCCGGCGCCCAGAACCCACAGCAGCGGCGGTTCCGGCCCAGCTACGCGGGGCTGTTTGCCCACAGCTATTACACGTGATTACAGGCGCTGATCTTGTTAATCAGGTTCTTTCAACGCTTCAGTTCTGGAGATGAATCTCATTTACTTAAACACATCTTGTCGAAGAAAGCAAGAGTAACTGCCACACGCCATTTCTCCACAATCTAAAATTAAGGGTGTTTTCTAAAGAAGGGAGAAAAAAAAAATCATTTTCAAAGGGCCCCACTTAACACAAACAGATGTTACAGAACTTAGCTAAGAGGGGCTTGATTATGCAATTTATTCGGGCCTCGTGTGCACGCACACTAGCGCTTTACTATTCTGATGGGGCTCCTACTAGAAAAACACATGTCAAGAGCCACGTGGATTCCCCGGCTGCTTTTGGGAAAACCAGTACCGCCACAAGCGGACAGCACAGTGAAAGGGGAACACGGAACACTCAGGGCTTAGCAGGTTAATTCTGGCGGTGGAGGGGGAGTGAGCAGAATCTGGGGTGCAGGAGGGTTGATGTGAGGGGGTCCCGGTTTTAAGAACCTAAGAGTCATGCATCCCCAAATCAGAATCCTCCTGGACACAGGAGTTACCATTCCCTCTGCAGTGACCACCCATCGCTGGGGTGCTGGGGTGGTGGGGTGGTTACTGCCGGGAGGGGGTGGTCCCTGAGTTTTGAAACTGCCAGACAACCCATCCCTGTCAGGAAGACTGGAAAGGCGAAGAGTGGGGGAGATTCTATCACACACCCACAGCCCAGGTCCCTAAAACGTGCTGGTAACTACGTCCATTCACAGGACCCTGGCTTCAAGCTCACGGTCTACCTACGGTCCCAGGATACACTCCGTGCCTTCTCTAAAGCAGAGCCGCGCGACGAACAGGGGTTCACGGTCTGTTAGACCTGGGTCTGAGCACTGGCTTGGCCTCCTCTCGGCTGGCCATGGAACCTCACACATGGTCTCTGGGCGCTGGTGTCCTCACCATCCACCCGCAAAGTGGGATGACGGAGAGTGCTGTTCCGAGGGGCGCAGGGGAGAATTTATGGGTGGTGCAGCCAGAAGAGTGCCTGGTACCCCGGGATGCTTTAATTTCTCAAACAGGGTGGCATGACTCTGTTTTTCCTCTTGTTTCAGGGCCGACTTTCAGCACAGGACTGGCATCAAATTACCCCCCAAACTTTCATTCAGTCCTTGCTTTGCCGCTGGTCAGGACACAGATCAGAGGTGGCATGCCTAAGCTCCAGAACGGGCACAGCGTCCTCAGCAGGCCCCCCGAGGGGCACTGTGGCTGGTCCCTGCAGCAGGTGATGCCCACAGGGACGTGACCACGTGCTGAAACACGGAGGGGGGGTGACCCATGTGTCAGGAGCACCCACACACGGCTCAGACTCGAATCCCAGGGCCACCAAGGCTGTTTGCACTCCCCAGGCCCTTCTTCCCCACTCTGTCCCCTGGGTGCCCGAGATCCCCCACCCACCTCCTTTCCTCCGCCCTCCCCTTCCACGAGTCCGGGTGTCTTGTCTGTGGCTCTCCCTGAATCTCTCCTCAAGCCGTCCGTGTTCCTCTTCCTCCCCCCTTCCGCCTCCTGGAGCACCCCGGCGGCTTCAGGTCAGCAGCTCTGAGCGCAGGGCTGAGCACGGTGCTCAGTAAAGGTTTGCTAAAGGAGTGAGTGGGGCCCTCTGGTCCCCAGAGACGGGAGCCAGTTAGCTCCAGCTCTCTGGGTGGGTTTTCCCAGGGTCTCGGGCCACAGTGACTCTCCTGGCTTCTCCCCCACGGCACCTCTGCTGGCTGTGCCTTATCCCCTGGGGCCACCGCGGTGTGCACACAGACTGGGCACGGGGCGGGGGGGGCAGGACCCTCGGTGCCAGCACTCCGTCCTCAGCAGCCCTGTCCTCCCGCTGTCAATGCTGAGCAAAGGTGACACTATTCAGGACCTCTCCCTGCTAGCGGCCTGCACAACACTGAAGCTTTTTCTTTCATACTCTTCTCCAGGCCAGCCCCTGGGAGCGCAGGAAAGCCGAAGACAGACCGGTTCCTACTGATCAGAAGTCCATGAGCCCCGCCCCTACGCCCAGAAGGCAAAAGAGTCCTCTAAGCACCTGGGATTTTAAATACCCTTTTTGCCCCATGGAAGACGCCATGGGGGTAAACCTGTGTGGGCGCCCCGCTGCGAGAGAGGTCACCTGCCCCCCCCCAGGTCATGCCCTTCCTGGGGACAGCCACAGGTAAAGACTGAGTGATACTGGGTAATAAAGGCCTGGCCATTTCTGCCCAAGTTGGGCCGACTCTGCAGGGTCCTTCTAGCTCCCGCGTGCCCTGCAGGGCAGCAGAAACTGTCCCTGGGCATCATCACTGCGTGACCCCCACCGCCCACTCCTGCTTCCTCCTCCCCGTTCACCGGTGTGGACCCTAAGAGCACGCCACGAGCACCCGCAGCCACACTATGCTCAGAGCTGCTCCCCGGAGCCCAGCCCACAACGCTGCTCTTAGCTGAACAAATGCTCCGTGACTACTTCTCCAAGAGCTTCCCTCCGAAAACCACCTCAGCAGATGCCTAGGCCTGGTCTCCAAAGAAGACGTCCGAGCCTGTCTCCCAAAGCAGACTGAGCGGATGTCCCCCCCACGCGTCAAAGGCCAGGGACGGAGGCCTCACAGTGAAGCAGTCAGATCTGGTCTCCACTTTGCCACAAGCTGGCTGAACAGTCATCCCGTGCCTCAGTTTGGCCATCTATAAAATGGAGAGAATAATTTCAGCCTTCAAAATCACTGTGTCTAAGTTTAGCTTTGCTAAACAGATTCGCATCAAAGGTGCAATATCTTAACTCTCACGATATTTCCGGAGATTCGCTAAATGCTCCCTTTTGCTCAAGAGTTGGTAACCGTAACTGAAAAGCTATTTCACATCTAATCTTTCAGAAAAGAGACAGGAGATAAACTTCACCCAGGTCCCACATTCAAATATCGTCAGTTTTTAGTCAATATTTTTTAAAAAAAAGGAAAGACAAGGCGTATATACACTTGGCTGCAGCAACAGCCAAGATTGTCAACTTACCGTTATGATCAAGTGGTTATTTTTCACTATTACTCTCAGCATTAAGATTCATTTTTTTAATCGTGGTGAAACACACAGAAAATTTGCCATCTTAACCATTTTTAAGTACACAGGTCAGTGCTGTGCAGCCATCTTCACCATCTACCTCCAGAACATGTCCATCTTCCCCAAACTGAAACTCTGTCCCCCATGAGACAGTAACTCCTCCTTCCCTCCTCCAGCAGCCCCCCCACTGGCACCCACGTCCTACTTTCTGACTCCATGAATCTGACTACTCTAGTGCAATCAACCCAGTATTTCTCTTTCTGCATCTGGCATATTTCACTGAGCCCAATGTCCTCACGGTTCACCCACATTGTAGCAGGTGTCAGAAGTCCTTCCTTTTTAGGGCTGAGTAATAATCCGCCGTATGGATTCATCACCATCACGCTGCGTCTGTCCATTCATCCATCAACAGACACTTGGGTTGTTTCCACCTTTTGGCTGAATAATGCTGCTAAGAACACAGGTGTACAAATATCTCTTTGAAAGTGTTTCAAGTCTTTTGGGAAGATTATTTTTTTCAGCAAGTATTTCATGAGCAGCTACCACGTGCCCGGGGCCACAGAGACAAAGAAGATCGGGTGCCCCTTCCGGATTTTACCACCTAATAAGATTGAGACAAAAAAGACCAGCCTTCTCTTTTATGATGGTCTTCTGTCTCTGTTGAGGTGACTATGGGACCAGTGAGGAACGAAACGCTAGTAACGAGAGATTAATTATTTGAGGCTTATCCACTGAATTAAAGTTTAATTTCTAAGCCCTTCCCCCTGCCAATCAACACACTTCAGAAAAAAATAACTCCCTCTGTTTTAGGATGCTATCTGCCTAGTACTGTAATCAAGTTTTAATACTGTGTGAAACACAAAAGAAGGAGCACAGAGACACGGACTGCCAATCACAACCCAAAACTGTCCATACATTGTACTAGATCTAAAACTGATCAGCCAGATGGGCCTGCCAGGTTAGCCTCTCACGGTTTATTTTATGAAAATACACATACAGTACTACCATTATGGGCTTCGAAAGCAGAAAGCATGACTTAAGCCCTAAGTGTCACAAGGGTACGAACACCTTCTAGCAACACTGACAATTACACACAGTGAGTGCTAACCCATGAATCCTCACATCTGGCTCACTGTGGGACGGGATGCAGCCTTTGCAATGACCATCTCTTCTTTTTTTTTTTTTTTTTTTAAAGATTTTATTTATTTGAGAGACAGAGTGAGAGAGAGAAAGAGCACAAGAGGGGGGAGTGGGAGAGGGAGAAGCAGACTCCCTGCTGAGCAGGTAGCCCGATGCGGGACTCGATCCCGGGACTCCAGGATCATGACCTGAGCCGAAGGCAGTCGCTTAACCAACTGAGCCACCCAGATGCCCAATGACCATCTCTTCTTAAAATCTGAACTGTTACCTCCATCTTGCCTCACCTCTTTGCATGCTGTCTGATCGGCCCAAACCTAGAAGGAGTAACACAGAAAGGCCACTGTTTTGGGGCTTGCCAGCCTTGCTAATTTCAGGCCAGCCATTTAAGAAACCGGCTACTTCTATGTGGTTTGTAAAAGGCTTTGATGGTTTTTTCTCGTTAAACCCATGAGGGGGAAAAATGTTTTAATAGGCATATGGCGATCAAAGAGATCATTCTCTGCTAAAAAGATTTTTTAAAGCCCTTCCAAGTAAATTCCTCTCAGGAAAGACATTAAATCTGAATCTCCATTGATCTCCACATTTTTATGGTGTCTAGATATTTTGAAAGAATGCTAACCCAAAGGAGAAATGACGGATGCATCCCTCTTTTGTTTCCACGCCAGCGAAGCATAGACATTTTCCTAATTACGGTGTAGAACAGCCACACAGAAACCTTCCAGAACATTCTAGAAATGGGAGAAACTAAGACTTGGCTAGAAAGATTGCAACATAATTAACCTTGGCAAGATCTCCAACACACGTGAGAGCTTTTCTGTACCATCACTAAAAGCCCCTGGCGCAGCAAACGTAGAGACAGACACCATCATCCACCTCCTCCTAACTCCCGCCGCCCACCACGGGCATTGGAAGCCCCCCCCGCCACCCACGCAAGACAGCACACCACCAATGCCCCCAACTCTCCTCCATATCATCCACTTGTCCCCGCCAGGATCACTCCCGCCTGCTTACAAACAGGCTGTTCTATTTTCCATCCTAGGAAAGAAAACAGCACACAACTGTCTTAACCCCAGAGCCTCCTCCAGCCACGGCCCCGTGCCTGGGCGCTCCAGCAGTGAAGCCCCTTGCAAGAGGAGACTGCACTCCCGGCTGCCAAATCCCCCATCCCTTCCACCTGAACCCAGGGGACAGCTCTTCTCCGCATCATGTGCCAAGGCCAACCGAAAGACCTTCTGTCCCTTGGCCACCGTGGGATTTGGGCCTGTTCCTAACTCTCTGCTTCCCCGGGCTCCGGGACGTGTGCACCTTCCAGCTCCCCTCCCACGTCCCTGCTGCTCCTTCTCAGGGACCCTCGGCTGATTCCTCCCTCACCTCCCCAGCCTCCAAGTTTTGGGGTGTCTCAGGGCCTCTCTGATCTGTCTCTGCTCACAAGAGACTGCATCTCAAGCCACGGCTTCACCCAGCTGCTCTGCAGTCAACACTCAGACTTACATCTCTGCCTGGGACCCCTTGTCTGAACCCCACATGCATATTCAGCTGCTCTGGGACCACTCACCTTGCATGTTATAAAAGGCGTCTCAATTTGGCATTTCCAAAACCAATCTCCTCATTTTACCTTCTTGACCACGTAGCTCTCAGCAAGAGCAATGCCCCCCTTCCTGCTTGTCTCCTGCCTCCGCTCCCACAGCACGCCCACCGTGCTCCAACTGGAGCCTGCCCGGGGCTCCTCCAACGTGGAAGCACACGTCCTTCTCAGGGCCTGGGCCTGGCTGTTCCCTCGGCCTGGAACACCCTTCCCCACGGACCTCACTCCCTCTCCCTCCGGGCCTCTGCTCGAGCGCTGCCTCATGAAGAACCCTTCCCCGGGCCAGCCTACAGAACGCAGTCACACCTCCCTACTCCCCGCACGCCTCTGTCTGCGCTGTAATCCACCTGGATTTGTCCGTCTCTTCCCACTAAACGTAGATCCGAGAAGGCCAGATGTGTCGTCTCTGGCTCGCTGCCGCACGCTCTGTGCCCAGAACAGGGCCAGGCAAGTAGAAATAACACGTCACGTATCTGCTGGATGCAGTCAGTCACCTGGGACTTACAGTAACTGCCTTACAAAACAATACCCAAACTCCGACACTAGGCTGGATTTTATTAGGAAACGTAAAAACAGAAGAACTGAAATGAATCTGAGGGGTCACTGTTCTATCCACCGGAATCACTCCAGGAGCTACTACCGGTCATCTCCAACCCACAGAACAGAACCTGGAATCCACACTTCTAACAAGGTCCCAGGTGACCTGCCAGCCAGCCAGGAACGGGGACCACGGACGCAGTCCAACCCCCCGTAACACGGCACCACCACCCGGAGCCCCCCAGAAAGCTGCTGACCTTTCTGCCAAACTCCTCAGCCAGGGGAAGCTCACTACCTGCTGTCCCAACTTGTTCTAAGTCTAGAGCATCTGTTTGGGCACGTTCTTCTTTTCTCAGTTTAATTCAACAAGTATTTATTTACTTATTTATTTTTAAATATTTTATTTATTTATTTGACAGAGAGAGACACAGTGAGAGCAGGAACACAAGCAGGGGGAGTGGGAGAGGGGGAAGCAGGCTTCCAGCTGAGCAGGGAGCCCGACGTGGGGCTCGATACCAGGACCCTGGGATCATGACCTGAGCCGAAGGCAGACGCTTAATGACTGAGCCACCCAGGCACCCCTCACAAATATTTATTGAGGCTGGATTCGGTGCCTGTCCTCATGGAGCTTCCACGGGGCTAAAGAGCTGACGGCCCCCACTGCTTCCCAGCAGACCCACGTGTGCACTCTGTTGATTATCGGAAGTTGAGAGTGTGTCCTCCCTAGAGCCCACGGTACCCCTCCTCTGGGGCCGGGTGGGATGCACATCTCCCTGGAGGCCGCCAAGTGTTGGTCATGTGACGTGACTTCCTACCCCTTCCTCATCGAGGTACCTTCCCAGGGCCCCACTGAAAGTCAATATCCAGCCTTCATTTATCACCTTCCAACCATCCGCTAATCAAACATCTGATTATCGTGCTTGCTTATTAGCACAGCCCCTAAGCAAGGATGACAGGCAAATTCATGAAGCGTCCCATGTTTTCAAAAGAGGGGATTAAGAGTACATTTATCATAATGAGCACTGAGTAATGTAGAGAACTGTTGAATTACTATATTGTACACCTGAAATGAGTATAACTAATTTAACTAATAAAAAAAAAATCTGATTCTCTATTTCCATACATATCAACTAACCTTCCACGCCATGATACACACACACCACACTGGGCGACGATCACCTCTGCCCACTGATCACAAACACCTGTGAAAACAATTCGTAGTAAATACTGTCTTGTGTGATTTCACAATTCCTTAAGACATTAAAAACTATATAAAAGCCAACATCAGACAAAGTTAGGATTTGTACTTCATGAAGACTTTTAACCCTCCAGTACACACTGCCCCATCGCATCAGGGCCCGCTGCTGTCAGCATCCACCTGAACTTTTAAAACAATCGACTTTTTTTTTTTAAGAGTTCATTTATTTATTTATCTGAGAGAGTGAGAGAATGAGAGAGCATAAGCAGGGGGAGCGGCAGAGGGAGAGGGAGAAGCAGACTCCCCGCTGAGCAGGAAGCCCGATGCGGGACTCGATCCCAGGACCCGAGATCATGATCTGAGCCGAAGGCAGACGCTTCAGGGACTGAGCCACCCAGGCGCCCCAAAACAATCACCTTTGAGTTTTAATTACTGACAATGATCCTAAAGAACGCTGGGCTCGCCAGCCTGGAAAATTCCTGGTGGAAATTGCCAAAACGGACTCCATCTTGACCTCCTCCACCATCAGAATAGATTTCCCTCAGAAGGACTGTGAGCGTGGACTCCAGAAAAGCATTCCACCTCCCGATCTCCCGTGCTGGTTTCCACGAGGGCCCGCAGCTGTGGCCGGGAGCGGCCGTGCACCCCCACGCGACCCAGCCGCACCCCTCGGGGCTCCTGGACACAACAGACGTGGAAGCCGGCTGCTGCGTCTTCAGTCTCCCCGGGGGAGGCTGCCAGGTCTGAGATCAATGCACTGATCAATCACTGCTGAGACGGAGGCGAGACCGTAAGAGTCCAAGCTGAAAGCCTCCTGCGCCTAAGTGCCAGGTCTTGGACAAAACAGTCCCGTCCTTCTGGACTCAAGTGCACAGAAGGGCAGGCAGCGAGCTGGCCCTGGCCTTTGGGTAGCTGGCTATAAAAGATGTAATCTTCGGATGGGCCTGAATGTCACAATTTTGCCCCAAGTGGATGGGTCTTGATTTGAGAAAAATAAATAAGCTTAACTCCGTTAAACGTGCTTCCCTTCCGTCTAGCGTGTGCTGAGAGGAGTGGCTGTGGGTGCCCCGTGGGCTACCTTAGCATTCATTTACTCAAGAACCAACACTTAACAGGATGAGTGTGTTATGGTCCAGAAAATAAAGCCAGGTGGCATCTTACAGCAAAGGGTCCATTCTATCACGGAAGGCCCACTCCGTCCTCCTTCCTGCCAATATAAACCAGCCTGGTGAGCAACGACCACGTGGGAAAAGTGGGGAGGACCTCCAGGGGGCCACAGGCGCTAGGACTCCATCACAAACCGGGAGGGAGACAGCACGTATCACTTGGCTCAGCCTGGCGTCTTTTTTTTTTTTTTTTAAGATTTTATTTATTTATTTGACAGAGAGACACAGCGAGAGAGGGAACACAAGCAGGGGGAGTGGGAGAGGGAGAAGCAGGCTTCCCGCCGAGCAGGGAGCCCGATGGGGGGCTTGATCCCAGGACCCTGGGATCATGACCTGAGCCAAAGGCAGATGCTTAACCGACTGAGCCACACAGGCACCCTGGGAGTGGGATTTATACACCAGCTTCTCTCATCCGACCAAGCCCAATCCCAAGCCAAGGGAAAAGGGAGTCTGAGCAGTGCAGTTCCCAGAAGCTGGCCACCCAGACAGGACAGAAGGGCCTGTCCCAGTAAAACTCCCTCCTCCGTGGGACCCCTGTGTGGTGCCATTTGCACGTGGGCACCCCAATCAGTTGCCACCCACAGAGGCATCCCGAGCACCTTGCTCCTAGCTGGCCTCCTCTTCCTCTCCCTTCCAGCAGCATCCCCCAGAAGAAGGTGGGGAGGAGGGCAGGAATGGGAATCGAGGGAGGATGGACAGGAGTTAGAAGGTGGGGGCGGCCGACCCGCCACCCCACACGCACAGCTGGGAAAAGAGGAGAGCGGAGCCAAGCTGGACCCTGCCTTCTGAGATTGCCCATAAACAAGTGGACAGCACAGAAACAAAGCGGGGGTCACTCCCGTCCGCTGGCTGGACAGAGGGGAGAGACGCGCCACACACAGGCTCTGCGTGGCAGATCACTGCTAGGAGTTGATATTTACGGTTTAGATCAAGCTTTCGATTGTCCAGTGCCATTCTGGGGCTGCTCTGGGAGAGAAGCTTATTGGAGAAGGCAGCCGGTACATCATCCAGAAGGCCGAGTGTCCAGAACAGTCCAGCAAATAAACCAGTGGATGACTGTTCACTGGGCATCTGTGCTATTCCAAGACACACACGAACTCAGCTCACTGACAGGCAGTTTCTCTTAAATCAAACCAGCCCCCGACTCCATACAGGGCTCCCGAATTCTCATGGACTAGTGACTGAAATTTTTTGGATAAACTACTGTAACAAGGAGAATATTTTGGGGGCACCTGGCTGGCTCAGTCAGTTAAGCGTCTGCCTTCGGCTCAGGTCATGATCCCAGGATCCTGGGATCGAGCCCCGCATCAGGCTCCCTGCTCGGTGGGAAACCTGCTTCTCCCTCTCCCACTCCCCCTGCTTGTGTTCCCTCTCTCACTGTCTGTCAAATAAAAAAAAAAAAAAAAGAACTAAAATTCCTTGGGGCGCCTGGGTGGCTCAGTCAGCTGGGCATCCAACTCTTGGTTTTGGCTCAGGTCACGATCTCAGGGTCGTGAGATTGAGCCCATGGCAGGCTCTGCTCCCAGTGGGGAGTCTGGAGATTCTCTCCCTCTGCTCCTCCCTCTCCCCCTCTCAAATAAACAATAAATCTTAAAAAAAAAAAAAAAAAAAAGATCTAAGATTCTTTGGAAGATTTTTACACAGGCAGTAAATTCTGTTTCTAATCTTAGAGTTCAAAAGTATTTATGTATGTAGCAAACATACCATTTCTGGTGGCAGAAATCAAGTAAGGATGGAAACATGTAAAGATATCTCCCTGAAAAGACCTCTCTCCGTAGCAGGAGTTTCTTACGAAAAGGCAGTTTCTAAGTCCGTGTGAAAGTATCACCTGAAAGGGACCTGCCTGAACTGTTTATTTTTTTCAGTATCTACTAAGCAGCATACCCCTGCCAGCCACTTGTAATCACAGTAAAAGCCAGCAAATCTGGCCCGGTGGCTTTTTGGGAAGTGAAAGCATGTAACTCATCTGTAGAGGTCTTGAACTTTCGACAGAGCAGACCCATAATGTGCTGGAGCCTGCAAAGTGCTCGGCGGGCTGTCACAGCAGAGGAACGGGTGTGGGAGCAGGGGTGGTGCTCACTGAGCTTAACCATCACCTGGCTCTGGGGATCCCTGTCCCGGACGATCTCGAGAGAGGAGAGAGAGAGAGGGGCGCTTACATGTGCCTACCCGCTTTGCCAGATGCATGCTCTCCTCTCTTCTCCACCTGGCCTTCCTCACTTGAAGTCTTTAAAGAGGGTCCTCGCTCGCTCACGGACGCATCGTGCCCCACGTGTCGGTGTGCGGCATTTCCCTCCCCCGGCCCCCTCCCCATGAACATCCAGGTTGTCTCCAGCCGTTTGCTGGTGCAGGTGACATCACAAATAGCCGTGGGGATGCAAATTTTTACAGTTTTCCCCAATGTAACTTTGTGTAAACGCCCAGAAGTGGGTTTGTGGGTCAAAGGATACATGCACATGTGATTTTACTAGACATTTCCAAACTCCCCTCCGTAGCCTTTGTATGACAGGAGAACATTTTAGTAGAACTTTCCCTTGTTCTACAACTGCCTTCAAACACACTTAATTGTTCTTCCCCATCCCTGAATGGAACCTTGGGCAAAGACTGTTTTTTTCCAACAGCTTTGTAGTAATTCATTTATTTCTAGGCATTAGAAGTCCAGTCCAATCCAAAGACAAAGCTTAAGGTCAAAGCTCCTATCTGGCATCCAACACCATGGGCCCACCTTAGGCTCAGAAATCTGCAGTGGGGAAGAGGAGGCATGGTGGGATTCACGTCTCTTTCCCCACCTGGCTCACAGCAATGCCTGAAACAGGAGGGAAGGAAGGTTTGGGGAAGAACGTGCTCATCTGACGTCATGACTGGTACGTTCTGGGAGTGGCTGATGCCTACACACTCACCCTCCTGGGGGGTATTTAGTAGGTTCCTCAGAGCCCTGGTCTCCCCCTCCCCCATTCCCACCACACAGAGTCCCCACCTGTACTTCCCAGTGTGGACAAAACCACGGCCCGCCCGCTGGCCATGGATGCTCCCGCCTTGGTCTCTAGAACCTGACAGTCTAGCCCGGAGGTCAGCCAACTTTTTCTGTACAGAGCCGGGCAGTGAATATCCTAGACTCTGGCAATATGGTATCTATCTCGACTCTGCCACTGCTGTGTGAAAGCACACACAGACAACAGGTAAACCACCAACCCGGATGGCTGCATTCCCAACAAAACCTTATGGAAACAGGCAGATCGGCTCATGGGCCTTAGTTTGCTGGCCCTGATCTACCCCATGCGAACTCCTCCCAGTGCTCGTCTCCTGAGGGGTCCCCCTCTGTGATGGCCAAAGCCTACATCCCTGTAACAGGGTCCCACACGGTGCTCACTGGACGTAAGCGTCTTGCCGAGAACAGCAACAAAGACACTAATGAAAAGACTTCTCAACTTCTCCTCCTCCTCCTGGGAGATTTGAAGGAGAAGAAAAGAATGACAAACTACCTTAAAGTACTTTTTTTTAAATTATCAAGCTATTTTTTTCCCCAAAAGTTATGATGCCACATCATTTGGAATGTTTTCAGCTACGAGTAAAAGCTAGGTTTCGAGCAGCTCAAACAAGCGGGGATTCTTCTCCACACCGAGAAGGGTCTAGGGACAGCTGGTATCAGATCGGCCCCTCAAAGAAAATCAGCGTCAAATCACCGCTGCTCCCCCCACCTGACTCTCAAGGTCAGAAGCTGGCTCCCTGTGCCGACCTTCACCCGCATCAAAGGCAGGAAGAGCAGAAAGACCACCCCAGCCACACCCACCACTTTTATCCGGAGATACAAGCTTCCCTGAAATCCTCCAGGAGACCCCACCTTAGGTCCCCTGTCCACAGCCGAGGGCTTAGTTACGCCGGCAGCTGCAGGGACAATTGTGCTCCAGGCCAGAGAGGAGAGGGCTGAGAAGATGTTTTGGTTCAACCACCCAACTGAAGGCATCTGCCACGGGGCAGGTGACAGAGTCACCAAGACGGCCATGTTTCAAAACCTAAGCATGCACGTAAATAACAAAAGTACGCTAGGGGCCTCCGGGTGGCTCACTGGGTTAGCGTTCCACTCCTGGCAGCTCAGGTCCCCATCTCGGAGTCGCGAGACTGAGCCCCCCATCGGGCTCTGCGCTAAGTGGGGAGTCTGCTGCAGATTCTTTCCCTCTGCCCCTCCCCCCACTCCCTAACAAATACATCTTTTTAAAAAATACTCTCTATACTCAGCCTAGGCACAGCCCTCCACTTGGCCTTCTAATGCTTCCTTTTTATTTATTTTTATTTTTTTATTTTTTTTAGTAGACTCCACAGCCAACGTGGGGCTTGAACTCATGACTCGGAGATCAAGAGTCACATGCTCTGCCGCTTCAGCCAGCCAGGCGTCCCTAACACTTCATTTTTAAATGTGAAGTCAGCTAATAATCACCAGACATTTGTGGAAAGCCTCTGGCGCGAGACACAGACCAGACGACGACCCCAAGAGAAGGACTCGGGGCCAAAAGAGAAAAGGCAGGAAGCCGAAAAGAAAAACTTCAAAAAAAAACTGTAAGTTATTTCCTCAGAGAAATAGCAGATACGCAATTCGGAAACAGGAGCAAAAAGTACAACCATAAAAAGGAACATTCAGAGGGAAAAAGAAAGTGCTCTTGAAAATTAAAGAGAAAGTGGCATATATGAATACAGAGTAGAACCCAGAGACCAAGCGATGGGAAATAGTAGGAGCTTGAACTAGGAGGCCAACATCTGAATAACAGGAGGTCCAAAAAAATCAAACATTTTACTAGAAAGTTTCTCAGAATTCAACATCCTGAGCCAGACTGAAAAGACCAAGTGCTGAACATTAAAACAAACAAACAAAACAAAACAAAACAAGCCATATTAAGACACGTTGTCATGAAATTTCAGAACACTAGGGCGCCTGGGTGGCTCAGGTGGTTAAGCAACTGCCTTCGGCTCAGGTCATGATCCTGGAGTCCCTGGATCGAGTCCCGCATTGGGCTCCCTGCTCGGCAGGGAGACTGCTTCTCCCTCTGACCCTCCCCCCTCTCATGTGCTCTCTCTCTCTCATTCTCTCTGTCTCAAATAAATAAATAAAATCTTAAAAAAAAAGAAATTTCAGAACACCAGCTCTAAGAATACGGCCTATCCAGTGTCCCCTGTAGCTCATTATCTTATATATGCTTCATATACAAAGAATCGGAAACCACAAGTGCATGGGGCTTATCAAGAGCGTCAAAGAATGCTAACTCCCCAGGACACAGGGGGATGCTGTCTGGCCAGAGCAACCAGGACTGCTGGGCCCTGGGGTCCGCACGCACCCCTGGGGTGGGGATCGGAGGTCATGCGGACCCAAGGAGCCACAGGAAATGTTACCGCTCACTGGCCATGGCCAGGAGCCCCACCCACAGCTCTGCTGAAGCTGGGGTGGGGCATGAGGCCAAGATTTTGAGGCTGGGCAGGCCCCTGCCTCTCTCCCGAGGCCTGAACACAAACACTAGGATGTTTCATGGCTCATAAACCCAGGACAGCGAGGCGTGTGTTCACAGCCACTGGGATGAGCAGCCCCAAGCGAGGCACCAGCTCAGGTGTGGAGGGGCAGGTGAGGATGGTCCTCAGGCACACGGGGGTGGACCCTCTATCAAGAGCCCAGCACGAGGCCTGCAACCCGACCAGCCCACAGTCTCTCCCATTTGGGTGAAACGAACAAGGAGGTGGGCTGCCACAGAGTACCATGTCCCACAGGGTTAAGAAGCCGAAGTGCAGCCCTTTCTGCCTCCGCAGCTGCCATGGTGCCCGTGAAAAAGCTTGTGGCGAAGGGGGGCAAAAAAGGGAAGCAAGTTCTGAAGTTTACCCTGGAATGCACCCACCCTGTAGAAGACGGAATCACGGATGCTGCCAATTTTGAGCAGTTTCTTCAAGAACGGATCAAAGTGAATGGAAAAGCTGGGAATCTCGGTGGAGGGGCTGTAACAATTGAAAGAAGCAAAATCAAGATTACTGCAAATTCTGAGGTGCCTTTTTCCAAAAGGTATTTGAAATAGCTCACCAAAAAATATTTGAAGAAGACTAACCTCCGTGACTGGTTGCGCGAAGTGGCTAACAGCAAAGGGAGTTACGAGTTACGTTACTTCCAGATTAACCAAGACGAGGAACAGGAGGAAGATGAGGATTAAAACTCATTTATCTGGAATATTTTGTAGGAGTTCTTAAATAAAACTTGGGAACCAAAAAAAAAAAAAAACAAAAACAAAAACAAAAGAAGCCAAAATGCAGGGGCACCTTGGTGGCTCAGTCCTTAAGTGTTTGCCTTCGGCTCAGGTCATGATCCCAGGGTCCCGGGATCGAGCCCCGCATCGGTCTCCCGGCTCAGCAGGAAGCCTGCTTCTCCCTGTCCCACTCCCCCTGCTTGTGTTCCCTCTCTCTCTCTGTCAAATAAATAAATAAAATCTTTAAAAAAAAAAAAGCCAAAATGCCCATATTTGTACTGACCAAAGGGTGATAAAAAGTATCTTACCTATTTCTGAAATGAGTGTATACTTAGGAATAAGCACACCACTTATGCTGATAAATTCTTAGGCATCAGGAAGCTTGTGGATTACATGTGAGTGTCGGTGGGGCAGGGACCTGGCCCCATCCTGTACCCCTTGTCACCCCTTGCTGCACGGCTCTCAGGCATCCCAAGGTGCCAGGCACGCAAGAGATGTTCAAAGTCTTAGGTTCAGAGCACTCGATCTTAAAAGGAGGTTTTGTGGTTGTTTTTAACCTCAAACATCATCTCCCTTTGCCCCCCAATCATTTTCTCTTGCTCAGTGCCCACATCCTCCTCTTCTGGAAAAAAGTTCAAAGTACATATATCAATGAGAAGTACACTCTGGACTGACTCACAGAGGCTTTTGTGAGTTAGATTCTAGATCACTTTGGGGAGTTAGGATTTTAAAGTATATAGAGCTTTAAAAATAAATAAATAAAGTAGAGCTTTAAAACTGTTTCGTGAAAGGCCGAAATGAGGCTCTCAAATACAGTCAGTGACAGAGAGCATTCCTTCTTTCATTCCTCAAATATTAGCCTAACCTGTGCCAGCCACAAGGTCCAGCAGGAGGGCTGTGCTGAGCCAACAGTTCTGTGCATCTGACCCCCGAGCCTCCAAATGCACGGCCCTGCCACTGTGCCTGGAGGCTTTCTCCAACCAGCTGGAGGACCCCAATCACTGAAGGTTAGCCCACTCGTGAGCAGCCCTCAGCCCACACCTGGCAGGAGCCGGGGCGGGGGGAGGGGGGAGTGCCCGGTGCCCTTGCCCTTCAGTTGGGACCGCTGAGTCTGGCATCCTCTCTCGGGGATCCTCAGGGGGCTCGCGCCCCGCTGCCCACACCTTCTCACTTCTCCACCCCCTACACATGATTCCTGAGATCGCCTCCCAAATAAACTGCCCACTCTCACGCTTGTCTCAGTCTGTTTCTGGGGACCCTGACCGAAGACACTGTTAGAAAACAGGCAATGGTCTCCTGGTGCCCCGCCTCCCCTGGGCATGCTGAGCTTAATTTTCCTTTCTAATTCAGAAACTCCTGGCTAACCATATTCAGGTCCCTTCCCCCAACTCTTGACAACTCTCTCTCTCTCTCTGTAAGGACCTTGTTCTAATAAAATCTAACCCCAAAGCACAATTTTAAACTAGAGGAAAGAGGAGCTGCTCCCAAATGCTCCCAAAGCCGGCACATCGGAGGGGCCCACGGCCCATGTGCACTCACGGCATGTGCCCCCCGCCCCCGCAGGGGTACAGGGGTAGACTTCACCTGCCTGGCTTCACCCTGGAACCTGGTTCTCCCCAACCTCTCAAGGCTGGGTCTTCCCACGCTGCTGGTCACAGCCAAACTGCACCTCCCCGGAGAGCTTTCCTCCAACCGCCAGGCTGGAGCAGTCTGTCCTGACCCGTGCCCATGACCAGGTTGGACTGTCTCAGCAATCAGCGGAAATTCTGTTTACTGTCTTACAATCGGTCTTGCCAACAAGCACACAGGTTCTAGCAAAGTGTCCAGATCTTTTACTTGTTTTGGAAAATTGAGTTGATTGGGTTGTTTGCTTTGCTTTGTTGAGTTTTGAGATACAAGTCCTTGTTGACTGGTGCACCCCGGGGCTTAGAACAGAGCCTGCACATGGTAGGTGCTCAATAAAGATGCCGAATGAGAAGAACCACCATGCTGGAACGAGACAGGGCTGTGAAGATCAGGGGCGATCCGCAGGTGTCACGGAGTCCCTCCTTGCTCGTGCGTATGGCGGATACTTCTCCCGGACATCCTCCCCTCACTGCTCCCAAGCCAGCTGAGTCGACATGTTGTTTCCAGGATTTCTCGACCTTGGTACTGCTGACATTTCAGACCAGATAATTATCTGTCGGGGGGGGGGGGGGGGGGGCTGTCCTGTGCCTTGCAGGATGTTGAGCAGCTGTCTAGGGAACCCAGGAACTGAAAAAGTAGCACTTGCATCTATACATTTATTTTCCTTTCGTTTTCCTACTAATTCATTTTTATTGATTTACAAATTATTGCTATGTGACAGAAGGAAATTTAAAAAGGACACCGTCAGCACACACGCCTTTAGAACACTTTCCCTGGAGAAAACGAAAGCCACGTTTCCAACCTGCCAAACACAAGGAAGTTTTTGGAACACAATCTGCTTGAGGTAGAGATTTGCTAAACCGGCAGAGGAAAACGCTAACCAAACAACAACATTTAGGAAGATAAAAGAACCTACCCATTCCACGCAGGGAACCACGAAGCAGAGGAGAATCTGGCCTCTCTCGTGGCTCCCAAACCGCATCCATGGGCTGGGGCCGAGCGACTGCTTGAGGGGGACCAGGAGGACATGGTAAAATGCAGATGCTCAGGCCCGGTGCAGACTGTCTCACCCACTACATCTGGGCTGGATCCCGGGAAACTATTTTTAACCAGTTCTACCAGGTGCTCTTAGTCCCCCCCAGGCCGGCTGGGTTTGGGGACAAGGACTGCAGTTGCGGCCAGTGAGCCCGCAGCACTTACCCTCCTCTGCCCCCTCCCCCAACCCCAGGGCCCTGAGCCAGATTCTGACAGATGCCCAGGTGTCTTACCTGCACACAGCTGCTGAAAATTAGAGCTTTTGAAAGCACTCAGAACTAGAACAGATGATAACCGGTGAGAGAGTCCTCAAAGGGATCTCAGGTCACCTGGTCAAATCTCCTAATTTACAGCAGAGGAACCGAGGAGCCAAGAGGTTCTCCCACACCAAACATTCGGCCAGCAGTACCTCTGGGATCAGCACCCCAACACCCAATTCCCAAACGACTGCAGTTCTGCCGGCTTCCCGGCAACTTGTCCGACTGCAAGAAGCTTATGGTTTCCAGGGGGCAGCCTGATGTCGTGGAAACGGCTCTGGATGCCCACTGAGACTTCTGGAATCCCACCCACTTTCCCCAAGCAGCAAGCTTCCCTTCCCGCAAGCATCCTGATTGTCCTGACCTCTCTGCTACCTGGAAAACTTTTTGATTCAATACTCTCCACCTTTCTTCCCCCTCGGCACCACTTTCTGAGGGGCTGGCTTGTGGGCGGGGCTTTTGGGGGGTTTGTGGGGCTTTGTTTTGTTTTTGTTTTGTTTCAGGCAGGGGGTTTGCATGGCTGGCAAGCTGAAGTAGTCCCCCTGCCTACCGCAAATAGGGCCATTTATCCAGTGCGGGCTTTGGAGGGGCTCCACGGTAGGAGCACGAGCCTGGCCTTAGGGAGGCCAGGTATAAATCCTCCCGCTGGGCCATTCTCGGTCTAGTGCGAAACGGAAGGAGAGAAGTTTCCCACTGCCCTTTACGGCTCCCCGGAATGATGAAGCTGGCCCAGGGCAGCACGCCTTACTCCTCAGACAGTCCTTTCTATCTTCCTAAAATGGCAATGCTGAGACTGTGTATTTCAGGTACAGGTATATGACGTGCCATATAGTAAAAATCCAAAAACGTCCAACCTGAGACCTGTGTTGGCTAGCACGCGTCAACTCATAAACAAACCTCCTAGTTGTTTCCTTAATGCGGTTACACCAGTTCTGTTTCTTTAACGTGGTTACACCCAAGAGTATTTTTGTTTCCTCTTTGAGAATTCCAAGAGCAAAAAAAGCAACTTGAGTACCAACAGGCAAAAAATCAAATAGTCCATCTGGACCAGAAGGGGACAAAGGGGCGCCAAGTGACAGTCAATCTAACTGTGCATCACACACACATTCTCCAAGGCTCGGGAAACTAGCCCAGAATATGGGGTACACACCCTTACTCACATTTCACCCATAAATACATATATACGAAGTCACAGAAGGTGAGCGGGGCCGTCCACCTGCCTCACGGTTGCATTGTTTTGCAGATAGAATCGGTTGTCACTAATGTACAATAAGCCCCAGTGTCAACATCAAGCCCAGGCTGGACAAAAAGAACAGAGTGAGTGGAGGAGTCCAGGACATAGGGCAATGGAGCCAAGCGTGAGCAGAAGCCCCACTGCTGGTCGTAGGGGAGGTCCGTAGGTTGGAGACAGAAGTGCCCATCAACACCCTGGACCCACCACCTACTTCCGCTGCACCCTGCCCGGGGCAAAAGTCAGCAGCCACCAACCCCGACCTTCAGCCTAGGTGGACCCTGAATCCAGGGGCCAAAGGCTTGACCTGCTCCATTCTGGGTCTGAGCTATAAAATAAAACCCAAGCATGCTGCCAGGCACCAGCAGGAAGGGAACGTTGCCTTGAAATGTCTGTCCTCGGGTCCAACACGGCACGTACTACCGTGTGCAGAAATCACTCCTCACAAGAGCCAACCTTAACCTCCCCCTTTGGGTTTTTAGTTAGGAGGGGCCAGCAATGTTCTAGGAGGAAACAGCCCAGAGGTTATGCCCACCTGTCTTTAACAGAGGAAATCAGAAGTCAAGAAAGCACTGGATGGGACAGGAAGAAGTACTGGAGGAGAAAGGTGTGTATTTTCTATCAAACATACTCAGTAAAGAGGATTGATGGATGCCTTACAGTCTTTTTTTTCCTAAGATTTTATTAATTATTTGAGAGAGAGAGAGCACAAGCAGGGAGGAGGGGCAGAAGGAGAGGGAAAAGCAGGCTCCGTGTTGAGCAGGGAGCCCAACGCGGGGCTTGATCCCAGGACCCTGGGATCATGACCTGAGCGGAAGGCAGACGCTTAACAGACTGAGCCACCCAGGCACCCTGCATTACAGAGTCTTTAAAACATGAAATGCAAGGTTTCAAGCCTTCTATATCTTTATTGTTCCCAGCATGAGTATTTGTTAGTCATGGGGCAGAAGAAGAGGGAATCTCAAGCAGACTTCCCGCTGAGCACGAAGCCCGACACACGGGGCTTGATCTCATGACCCTGAGATCATGACCTAAGCAGAAACCAAGAGTCAGATGCTTAACCAACTGAGCCACCCTGGCGCCCCTAAAATAAATACATTTTTTTTTAAAAGATATGTTGAAATCCTAAACCCTGTCTTTACAGTTGTAATGAAGCTAAGATGAGGTCAGAACGGACCAGGGTGAACCTTAATCCAATGACTGGTGTCATTCTAAGAAGCAAATTTGGACCTAGAGACGCACACAAGGCGGGGGGGGGGGGGGGGGAGAATTTCATTTGAAGACAGACACAGAGATTGGAGAGATGCAGCCTAGAACCAAGGAACAGGGAGGCCTGCGGGCAGCCACCAGAAGCTGGGAGAGGCGGGGGAGGGAACAGGGCCCTGGCAACACCTTCCTCTGGATGACCGACCTCCAGAACGGCGAGAGAGTGTATTTCTGTTAAGTCAGCTGGTTTGTGGTGATCTGTCACAGCAGCTGCAAGAACCTAGAAACTCAAAGATCTCCAACCCGTAAGGGAAGGGCAGCACAGCGTGGCCGATCACCTGTCCGCCGCCATCACTGGGGTAATGCCACCAGCATCCCAGATGCTTCTGGCCACACCCAAGTCCTCCGCAGGTGAATGAAAATGGGTATTTTTTTTTTTTTAAAGTCCAAGTGCACAAGGGGAGCAGTAGTAAAGTGCTCAGACTGCGGGACGGAACCGGGCAGACCCCACTGACAGATACCCCAGCTCTGCCACTCACCAGGGGGACCTTGGACAGATTACTGGGCCTCTCCGCACCTTGCTCTCGCCATCTGATCATTAAATCGAGTAACTTCTACGTCCTTCCCAGGGCCGTTTGGAGGAGTAAATGAGACGATCTGAGCAAAATGCTTAGCATGGTGCCCACCATCCAGTGAGCCTGAAGTAAAGGTTAGCTAGTAATATTAATGGTTGTTAGCGACTTCTCAGACTGTCCCTCAGGGGCTTTGAGCAGATGCCTCGGCCCAGCCTTTCTGCCTTCCGGAGGAGGACCTGGATCTTGAATTCTTCCACCAAAGCTCAGAGCTGCTACCCGCCGCTCACAGGAGCTGGTAGGAACCTCGCTTTTGCCTTTCCTGTTCTTCAGACCCCAGAAATCTCTTCCTTTCCCATTGTCCTTAATATTTACCATCTCACTGTGTTCCATCAAATGTATTCTCGGTGCCCATCGCCTTCCTTTTTCCAGCCTCGCATGCAGTGAGCCTCATGTAATTTAGGGACACTGGATTGCTTATTCTAAAAAAGACAAACTCCTAAATTGCATATACTTGGCACATATCTTCAATCCAAAGTCTTCCAAACAATTGTGTACTAAGAAGTGGTAAGCCAATGCGCCATGATTAAAATGTGAGTCCCCAAAATAATTTCTTAGCTCCTTACGTTCGAATGTTTAAATATGAAAATCGTGTTGCTGTCTGTTTCATCCATATCAGCGGAGATGACAGAAAATCTTTCATCAGAAACCCCTAAGGGCTTTTTGAGGCCATTACAAGGTACAGAGCAGCAGACCCTTAGCATCTCCAGTTGGATTTACTACGTCAGGGTGAAAGCCTTTTTTTTTAAATAATGGAAATTGCTATAATTATAATCACTTTAGAACACCATTATTATTATTAATAAGACCAAATTGCATGGTTCAAGCGGCTGCTGGTTCTCTACTGTTCGAAAGAAGTCACGTGATGGTATCAAACACCTGGCACTCATCTCCATGCCAACGTGGTCCTGCTCTCGCACCGGCTTCGGGGCACATGCCTGTGATGTCCTCAACAGTGGCAGGCAGAACGACGAACCCCTGGCTCTTGATGAAAGCATTCAGGGAACGAGCACATGTCCAACAGTGGGCTTTCCCATGGGAGAGCAGGGGTCTGTGCAGCTCTGGTTCCGGATGACCTCTCCCTCTCCCATGCATACCTGGATCCAACCATTCAGTAGGTCACCCTGAAGGGAGGGAAACGATGAAGGGACAGCAAGGGGCTGGAGTCCATTTTTGGTCACCCATTAAATCCCTAACACCTTGGGCTTTAAGGTCCAGGGACCTCTGGCTGGAGAGGGTAGTTAAAGGCCAATTTTTTTTTTTTTTTTAGAGGGAAGATTAGGGGTGCCTGGGTGGCTCAGTCAGTTGAGTGTCTGCCTTCCGCTCAGGTCACGATCCCCAGGGTCCTGGGATCGAGCCCTGCATCAGGCTCCCTGCTTGGCGGGGAGTCTGCTTCTCCCTCTCCCTGCCGCACCCCCTGCTTGTGCTCTCTGTCAAATAAATAAATAAAATCTTAAAAAGAAAAAAGGAAAATGGGAAAAAGAAAAGGAAGCAGTAAGGAAAGGTAGCAGTAGGTAGGGGCCCAGTGGTTCAGAACTTGGCTTCTGGAGTCTAGCCACCTGGGTTGGATTGCTGGCTCTCCCTCTTTCTTGTCTGGTTCAGTCTGGGCCAGTCATTCAACCTCTCCAAGCTTGTTTTCCCATCCCCTAAATGGGTATCAGAACTGCGAGGTGGTTGCGAGGATCCCCCCAGGAGAACACACGGGCACGCACGCAGCAGGGTGCTTACCACGAGGGGAGCCCTCCACACAGTCAGGGACTATCACTTCTCCACAAATTCTTGGTTATTTAATGCCTGAACTTACAATTTCATCTTTCTCTCCACCTAAGCAAGTTTTATTTTAGGCTTAGGAGAATCAGCAGAGAATAAATGCATAACTCTTGGCCATTAACAGAGCAGGAAACCTCACTCCAAGTTCAGAAGTCACCCCAGGGCCTGCTGCAAACACCTGCTGGTGGCCGGAGACATTTCAGGAGGAGACAGGGAAGAAATGAATCCCAATGCACTTGTCACTAATACCTAACAGTTTACAGTAGGCCTCTGGAAAGATCGTACACACGGATTTTGCTATAAAACAGCTTATTACTAAATCAGGCCAAGAAGGAGGAACAGAATATTTCATTCCCCGTCAAATGTAAAAATTAAATCTGGATTGTTAAAAACAGCCTTCCCTGGAAACATGCTCATCTTTAACTGAGAAATAACCTTGAATGAACTACTTCCTTGGCCAGGGTAAAGATATAAGCACTAGGCTTCAGTACGATCCTGTTAATTAAACTTCATCATTTTAAAGTAAAGGTCACTGGGATGCCTGGCTGGCTCGACCTGCAGAGCATGTGACTCTCGGAGCTCCGGGAGGTGAGTTCAAGGCCCACGGTGGGCCTAGAACTTACTTAAAAAAATAATAAAATAAAGGTCACTGGATTAATTAATAAAGAAAAGCTATTATTTATGAAAGGTTTGTGTTCTTTTTTTTTTTGAGAACCCAAGAGAAATCTTATCCCCCCCACCCCCTGTTTTTCTTGAGGCTTTCTTTTCCCCTTCCTGTCTTCTCTGGAGGGAGACAGACATCAAGGACCCCTTTCATCACAGCACCCAAACTGCCCAAATCTTTACTTTAGTACAAAGACTTCCCTTCCACTCAAAAATTAACAAGAGCTCTTCCCCACAAGGCACATATTTTACAAAGGGAGAGTCATTTCCTGTTCCCAAAGATCATCCTTGAGCCACTAAAGAGGTTCATCCGCAAAATCTTTCGAAATCTTGGGAAGGCAAAAAGTACAAAGTTCTCATTCTCACCACGAGCGCGTGTCTTCACGTGGTGGCTCTTACCAGCACCCACACCTCTGTGGTCAAGTTAAGCTCCCTCAGCTGACGCCCTCCCCCTCCCTGCCCACCATCCCCGCCGGGAACACCAAAGACAAGGCTTCAGAGGAAAGGCAACCAGAGTTAAAGTTTTGAGAACACATTTCTGAAGGTTTTTTTTTAAAACTAATTAAGCAAGTATAGAAGTTACTCAGTAGAGTTTCTTTTTTTAAAAGAATTAGCATCGCGTCTTTCCTCTTAAGAAAGTCTTGAATAATTTAATTAGAATTACACCAAAGTCATGAGTATGTTCTATTTATGGGGGAATCATAGCTGAATTGAAACTCAAATGACAATGTTAAAAATAAAAACAAAGTATCTTGGGACTGTACTCAATTGATAAGAAAAACCTGACTTCAAATAATCACACTTAGATTAGGTAAACGTGGAAAGAGGAGGGGGGCCAAATCAACTCCAGGAATTCTGTTTCTGTTAAGATTACTGAGCCGGGGGCCATTAGTTTCTTGCAACAGAAAGTGCTAGTAAATTAAAATCAGATTAAGATAAAAAGAAGGCTGTTTGGGTTTATTTTTATTTGGTCATCGGGAAGCCACCCGGGCCCCGGAAGGCTTGCTCAGCCCGTATTTTTCCGCAGGAGCAGGACTGCATTTAGTACATTCCACACACACGTGTGCAGACGCTGGCTCCGTGCAGAGAGGCAGGGAGGCTGGGCGGGCGGGAGGAAGCCGACGAGCCAACTCCGGGAGAGGAGAGCAGCACGGCGGCCACGCGGCCCCCTCCGCCCGCAGCCAGCGAGCCTCCGCGGGCAGGGCTGCTCGCCGGAGCTCGCGCACAGATCCCTCTCCAGGCACTGCGCCTCCGGAGCCGGCCACCAGCCCCCGTAGCAATGAGACAGCATGGGGTGTGTGTGTGGGGGGCGGAGAACCGGCACCCAAAGTGAGCCCCCAGTAGCCACAGCATCGCGCCCAAGGCCCACGGTGCCGGCTCCCCGCTCGCCAGAAGGGCTGCCCGCTGGAGGCGCTCGCCGCCCGGCCGCTCCGAGGGGAGGACTAACAAGTTCTTAAACACTCGCGCACACCCTCGGCTGCGCCCCGGACAGGACGGCCCGCGCTCCGCGTCCCCAGGGCGCGCGCCCCGCTCCCGGCCCCGCGGTGCCCCTCGGCGGGCCCCCACTCCGCTCTGCCGGCGTGTGGTTGGGGGCGACGCTAAACCGCGCGCCAGCACCGCCGGGCGCCCCCCCAGAACCCCGGAAAACCTGCGGCTGCAGCCTGGGGGAGCGCAGGGGTGGCGAGGAGCGGGTCCCCCGGGCGAGCGAGCGAGCAAGCGCCAACCTACCTTCTGCGGGGGGGTTCCGATCAGCATCTCCAGGTAGTAGCCACGGCCAGAGTCGCCCTGCAGGTTGTCCACCATGGCCAAGAAGTTGGCGGCGGCGCCGCCGGCGGGCTCCAGGGCGAGCGCCAGGCCGTCCGCGTGGGGCGCGGCGCGGGGCGCGGCGGGGGTCCCGGGCCCGGGGGTGGGCGCGGCCACGCGGAGGGGCAGCGTGAGGGGTGCGGGGGCCGGCGCCGGGGCTGCGCGCAGGAGCCACTGGGCCAGCAGCGGCAGCAGCAGCGCCGGGGCCTGCGCGCCCATGC
>NW_022589771.1:4569661-4619938 GCF_004348235.1 Phoca vitulina | reverse complement strand
GGGGCCTGCGCGCCCATGCCCGCGGCGGGGCCCGGGGGGCGCGCCCGGCCGGGCCCGTCCCGTCCGGCGGCGGTGGCGGCGGCGGTGGTGGCGGCGGCGGCTCGGCGCGGGGCTGCGGGCAGGGCTGAGCGCGCACCGGGCGGGCGGCGGCGGCTGGGAGGAGCGCCGCGGGAGGAGGACCGGGGAAGCGGGAGGAGGCGCCGGAGCCGGAGCCGCCCCAGCCCGCGCCGCCAACTTGAGCAAGTTGGTCGCCGCTGCCCCCTCTGGCGGGCGGCGGCTGCCCCGCAGGGCCCGGGCCCCTCCCCCGCGGCCAAGGTCACAGCTGAGCGCGGGGTCCGCCGGAGCACACCGGGCGCGCCCTACCCACTCTCTCGCTCGTCTCGGGCCGCGCCTCTTCCCCGGGAAAACTCGAGTCCCGAATTTCCTCGGAACGCGCCCCGCTGCTACGGCCAACGGATGTGACGAGGCTCGTCTGCTACCAGGGGGAAAGTTTCGGGAACCCTTAAAGGGGCAGCGAGGGCCTGAACTGGCCCCATGGCCCCGCGCGCGAGGGGGCCCCCGCAGCGGTGGGGGGGTGACTTGAGGGTCAGAGAGGGGAGTAGGGAATGGTCAGAGAGCCGCGAGCTTCATCAGGAGTCAGCACCTCCCCTCGCTAAGTTCGTCCCTGCCGCACTTAAGCCCACGGGAGTCTGGCTGCATCTCCGGGCATTTCCCGTGCGCTGAACCCCCGCCCCCACCCCGGTTCCTCCTCACTCCCTCTCCCCTATCCCCACTTTGGCCCCTGGCTGCTGGGGCTGGGGGGAGGCAGGGAGAGCGCGAGAGCTTTGGAGACCTCTCCCTAGAAATCTTGGGGGGAGGGGGAAGCGGGCTTGGCTGCCTTTGCTGCCGCCCGGGGCCTCGGCTCCCCCACGCGCCCACCGTTGCCGCGGGGGAGGTGGGGTCCACTGCTGGCTTTGAGCTTGGGCTTCTTCGCTCCACGCTCGTCCTCGTCCATAATGCAGACAAGAAGCTGCCGGGAGCTGCTCCTTCACCTCCCCCAGGACTCCCTCAGTCCACCGAGCAAGTTGCAGTCACGATGCACAAATCAGGGCCGCCAAGTCTGGACCGCTGCCTTCCATCCCCGCCCCGCCGGCCCTTGGAGGATTATCTAATTAATACTTGTTTAGCGGTGCACACCAAGACCAAGTAGCGCAGTAGTGCAAACAACGAGGGTTATTTTATTTCAGGTACTAAACGCGGGGGGGGGGGGGGCAGTTGCACCAGCTAAAGCCCATTGATTTCTACTGAAATAAGGAGCAGAAAAATCTTTCTACCTCCTCCGGCTGAATTATGCTGGCTGTTTTTGAAAAACAAACAAACCCATCTTCAAACAGTGGGAAGGTTGGAGCAAAGCTTCATTCCTCCCTATAATTTTCAGCTACTTCTGTTCAAGATTTGATTTTTATTCCTGTCTTCTCAATTTTAGAATCAGGTCTACCTCTGCAAGAGACCCATATGTCAGAGACCTTCAGTTGTGTATATAAGAATCCCGTTCTCTCCAAACTATATCCCAACTTTAACAAATCCCCAGCCTCAAAAAGAAAGGCCTAGTTGGGCCTGTGATATAACCTAAATTGATATCCCCATAAATCTGCATAGTAATTCCAGAGCTATTATATTCATATATTCACATTTCAAATTCAAGGTTGTAGAGGAAGTGTAATTTTTAAAGAATGATTATTTATACTCCTTAGTGTCCAGTCTTGAGGGGTTCAGAAAGACGTGCAGACAGTTCTCAGAAGGACATAACCTTGTAAAAAGCACATGGAATTTATTAAGGACATTGGCAATGGGGCTACCTGACGTGAAGTTCAACATTAGAGACATTTGCCCTAATAATTAAAAACCTCAAGGGAAAATTTTAAAAATCAAGTCTAATTAAGGTTTGTCTTTCATGGTGCTCCTGACTCCACCTAGTGTGAGTATTCATGAACTTTTCATTTTGAAAGGGCTAGTTTTAAGTTTACGGGAAAACAGATGCATTAAGATATAGTCACAGAGGAGCTCATGCAGTTTTAATGGATGGCAGAGCTGTCTCATCAGAAAATAATGTGGGCTGAAGTGACAGCATCTGATGACGGTCCCCTTGGCCATCTCTGTTTTATGAATGGTCTCGCGGTTCTTGACCCCTCCTCAGAACGAGGGTGCTGGCTGGGTCTGGGAAAGAATCATTTCATCTGCCAGGTGTTCTCCCTGAAGCCCTATGGGGCAGGCCTCTCAGGGGGCAGCATTAGAGACTCTTTATATCCTTCCAGAAGCACTTCTCTAAGAAAGAAGCCACTTCCCATAGCATGGGCGAGGAGGGGGAAGAAGGTGGACCCCTCATGCACCTACAACACCCCTGCATCCTCTTCAAACTGCCCCATGCCCCCTCCATGCACTGAGGGCCCCCAGCCATGCACTTCCTGGGGCCACTCAGAAAAACCAGGGCCTACAAGTGAGACTGGCCCATCCTCCTTGTAAAGAGCAAACATCCTCACCAAGAGCTCCCCTGGACAGCAGAAGGTGAGGACAGGTCTCACCCTCCTGTGCAAGGAGCCAACCAGGGATTCCTTCCAGAAGAACGTGGTGCTTGGCCAGGAAGATTGTCATTGGTGTGTTTGTTGATGTTCACCTTTTCTTACCGCTAGCTCTGAGCTCCTTTTACACCAGCAATTCTCAAATTTTGGGTCTTAGGGCCCTTTAACTCTCTTAAAAATTGGGGACCCCCATGGAGCAGTTGGGTGGCTCAGTGGGTTAAGCAGCCCACTCTCGATCTCAGCTCAGGTCTTGATCTCAGCGTCATGAGTTCAAGCCCCACGTGATACAGAGATTACTTAAAAATAAAACCTTAAAAAAAAAAAAAGTTTGAGGACCCCAAGGAGTTTTAATAAACCCATTATACAACAACATAAAATAACATTTTAATGAAAACTAATCTTTTCAAAAAGTGAGAAGAATGGTTATTTTGCATTTTCGCAAGTCTCTTGAAAGGGTCAGATCATACTTGGAGAACTGCTGCGTGTACTATCTTTGGTTTCTACGTTTGCATCTACATTTTCAACCTATAATGACTCCTCTGTATCAGGCACTGTGTCAGCTGCTGGAAGAGAAGGGTGAAGTAAGATCTGGTCCTTGCTCTTGAGTTTGCAGACTCAAAGGGCTCGTTCCTCTGAGTGCCTCCCACACTTAGCAAGAGGCGGACACCAGCCACCTGCAGCCCTGTGAGAGCTTATCAGCTCATCTCTTTATTCTCCTGTAGCTTCATTTTCTGCCTGTCTCCTGGTTCCTTCTCAGAAACTTACAAACATGCTTACAGCCCCCACTTCTCTTTTTTTAAACCCATCTTCATCCCACTTCTGCCGGTTACTGGGCCTTTTCTCCTTCCCCTTATAGCCACACTTGGTGAAAGAGCTGCCTGGCCTCCTTAGCTCAACTTCCTCCAACTCCAGTCACTCTTCACCCTACAAAACTCCACTCCCAAATGGACAGACTAGTAGACTTTTCTCCATCTGTATTCCTACCCAGCCCCTGGGCAGCACTCCATGCTCGTTCCTCAGAGCCAAGCCTGGCTGCTCAGTGAATCACCTGGGGTATTCTGCCTGTGCCTCTTCCCATTCAGTTGGTTTGGGACCAGCCTCCTAGTGGTAAACTGCTAGTTTTAAAAGCTGCCCAGGTGAACCAGGAAGTAGAGCATGGGAGAAAGGGGACAAGGTGTCAGACTGAAGAGATTCAGGAGCCGCGTGGTCCTGAATTGATTTGGAAATTTCAGTAGGTATTCCTGAGATCCTTTTTTTTTAAATCAAAGATTTTATTTATTCGAGAGAGAGAGCACATGAGCAGGGGGGAGGGGCAGAGGGAGAGGGAGAAGCAGACTTGCCGCTGAGCAGGGAGCGCAATGTGGAGCTGGATCCCAGGACCCTTGGGATCATGACCTGAGCCGAAGGCAGATGCTTCTCAGGCTGAGCCACCCAGGTGCCCCGAGATCTTTCATATTTAAAAAAATAAGCCTTGGAATACCTGAGAGTATCAGTCAGTTGAGTGTCTGACTCTTGGTTTTGGCTTGGGTCGTGATCTTGGGGTGGTGGGACCAAGCCCCACATCAGGATCTGCACTCAGGGCGGAGTCTGCTGGAGATTTTCTCCCACTCTCTCTCCCTTTCCTTCTGCTCCTCTCCCTGCTTGCATTCTCTCTCTCTCTCACAAATGAATAAAGAAAATCTTAAGAAAATAGTAATAAGCCTGCTGCATCTATTGGAAAGGCCTACATACAATGAGCACCCATAGAGCCTACATTAGGGCTTCTAAATATCACTTCACTGTAACGCAAACTGCGGCTCCCCAGAGAAGGCTGATTATAGGTCTGGGGAAGAAACCGAGCATGGTGACCCTGGACCATTTTGTCATACCAGAAAGCAAGAATGTTACCAAAGACTCTGGAGGCCCTGTCCAGAGCTGGGGCAGAACCGGGGCAATTCAAACATCATTGAAAGTAATAACTATAATGGCTCAAAACACTTCAATTATGTTGAAACCTATTCGTTCATAATGTTCTTTGAAAAAGTACATTGATTGTTTTTGAAGACTGCTAAGGAGCCCAATGCATTATTTTTAAAAACTGGCAGAGAAAGGAAAAGAATCAAGCATTTATTCATGCATTTATTTATTTATTTATTTAAAGATTTTATTTATTTATTTGACAGACAGAGACACAGCGAGAGAGGGAACACAAGCAGGGGGAGTGGGAGAGGGAGAAGCAGGCTTCCCGCTGAGCAGGGAGCCCGATGCGGGGCTCGATCCCAGGACCATGGGACCATGACCTGAGCCGAAGGCAGACACTCAACGACTGAACCACCCAGGCGCCCCAAGAATCAAGCATTTATTATCTTGAGTTTCCTGTACAAACTCTACCTCAGTATAACCAAATAATTGTTGAGGGGAAATTTCTCTTTACAGAAGGATGGCAGCTAATAAATGAAGAAGAAATGATGGGATTGGAACATTGCCATCATGGAGCATACATGGCTGATAGCTTTGCACACAAAACAGAGACCACCCAACGTTCTGTGCTTCCTGGTGGAAGTCCACAATGCTACCAGGGAAATGTTCTCACTAGAAAATCGAACCTGGGGTGCCTGGGTGGCTCAGTCGTTAAGCGTCTGCCTTCAGCTCAGGTCATGATCTCAGGGTCCTGGGATCGAGCCCCACATCGGGCTCCCTGCTCAGTGGGAAGCCTGCTTCTCCCTCTCCCACTCCCCCTGCTTGTGTTTCCTCTCTGTCAAATAAATAAAATCTTTAAAAAAAAAAAAAAAAAAGAAAAGAAAATCGAACCTGAATCTGACTAAACCTCTACATCACAGATCGGCACATCACATCCTGGGGGCCAACTCAGCCCTGATGCCTGTTTTTATGAATAAAGCTTTATTGAAACACAGCCATGCCCATTTAAGTAGTGGCAAGAGAGACGACTTGGCTTTGAGGGCTAAAATATTTACTGTCTAACCCTTTACAGAAAAAGTTTGCCAACCCTTGCTACAGATTCTGAAGAGTCCCAAGACTTATCAATCAGTTGCAATATAGGTATCTTACTTGAATCCTGATTGAACAAAAAGGAAAAGTTACTTATAAGAAAATTAGAGAGGGGCGCCTGGGTGCCTCAGTCGTTAAGCATCTGCCTTTGGCTCAGGTCATGGTCCCAGGGTCCTGGGATCGAGCCCCGCATCGGGCTCCCTGCTCTGCGGGAAGCCTGCTTCTCCCTCTCCCTCTCCCCTTGCTTGTGTTCCCTCTCTCACTGTGTCTCTCTCTGTCAAGTAAATAAATAAAAAAAAACTAAAAAAAAAAAAAAGAAAATTAGAGAAATTTGAACACTGGTTGGAAGATGTTATGGAATTATTATTAATAATTTTAGATGTAATGATGGTATTGAGTGTGTGTGTGTGTATAAGAGGTATTATCTAGGGCAGACATGCTGCAATATTTATGAATGAAATGAGATTGATTTCAAAATAATACGGGTTGATAGAGAACATGCCAGTCAGTATTCTCAGGGAAATATATAATCCTACTAATAACTCTGTTAGCAGGCACCATTATGATTCCCATTTTACAGATGAGAAACTGAGGCACAGAGTTGATATCGGACGGCTGAGAGGTGGGACTGGGACTCAGATTCTGGTGACTTCAGAGCCTGTGCCCCTTACCAGCCCTGCCATGTGGCCTCCGGGGGATCACAGGATGGTCTAGCTGGAGAAGACCCCCAGAACACCTTCCCCGGGGGGCATACAGAAGGTGAAGCCACCAGGCGATCCCACAGAGCATCCCCGTGGCTCGCTTAATGGACAATCTGAGCCCTCTGTGCCACTGACCACGTTAGAGCTACAGCCACGTGGGGCGAATAGCCCCTTCCATCAGAGATGCCAGTTTAGCAGGAGACATACCACAAATACATGTTCGTTTTGGAAACCCCGCTCCAGCTGGGGCGGAGGAGAGGTGGGTGGTGCTGAGCCTGGAGACGGGAGACCAGTTAGGAGGCCGCTGCAAGAATCCATGAGGAGGCGACAAGGGGCACGGAGAGGGAGAAGTGAACGTTGAGTGTTGAGAGAGCGGGACTCATGAGTGCTATAGAGACGGGGGCATTCGTTCTGTTTGCTGGGGGCTGGCCCCATGCAGCTGCGCTGTCACGCACCCGGCCTCATTCTGACTCTTGGACAGTGAGAAGCAGGGACGGCAGATGTCCCCACTTAGGAGAGACAGTGAAGGACAACAGCCCCGAGCTCCTACCACGTCCGGACGCTGCGGGCTTCGCATCCTCTGCCACTCCGGGGCAGGCTTCCTGTGCCCGCGCCGCAGGGGAGAGCGCTAAGCACAGGGCACCGAAGACCTGCCTGAGATGCCAGCAAGTAGTGATGAACCAGGTTTGCACCCGCGGAGTCAGCCTCCAAAGCTTGTGTTCTTTTACCTGAAGCAGGCTGCCTTCTCCAAAGGACTCATCAGGCACATTTTAGGACAGAGGAAAATAAGACTCACCTCCGACTTCCCTTTAAATACCAAGTATCCCTTTGGGTGCCTGGGTGGCTCAGTCGTTAAGCGTCTGCCTTCGGCTCAGGTCATGATCCCAGGGTCCTGGGATCGAGCCCCGCATTGGGCTCCCTGCTCAGTGGGAAGCCTGCTTCTCCCTCTCGCACTCCCCCTGCTTGTGTTCCCTCTCTCACTGTGTCTCTCTCTGTCAAATAAATAAATAAAATCTTTTTAAAAAAAAATAAATAAATACCAAGTATCCCTCATGCATTTCAAATAGATCTCCCTGTACAAGAAGCCCTGTCCACTCTCCGGAGCACAGTGGCTGGATAAACAAGGCCCATCAGGGCAACACTCCATCAGCTGGGGCCAACCAGGCAAGGCTCTGCCTGGAGAGATGGGCTCGCTCCCAAGTCACGGAGGTTCCCAAGTGTGTGTCCACCAGCAGCCCTGCTCTTGCAGCCAGTGTGGAGAGCACGGCCAATGGCAAGTGCATAGTCCCGAGCCCCGAGACCTGTGATCAAGTTGTGATTCTGCCTCAGCCCCTGGGACTATGCCCAGTACCTCTCCTTTGCTCTGGGACCTAGATTTCCTTCCACGTGTGTCTGGTGCCCACCTCCGCGGTGCGGTTTCAGAGATTCAGCATGGATGGGGTCCCCTGACGTTGTGTAGCAGTATGGCTTATCTGCTTGCTTTAGGGGGCTCCTTGTTAGAATGAAATTATATCCCATAACCCCTTGATTCTATTCACATTTTAACTGCTCCGAAGCTGGGACACAGATGTCTGTAGCTGTGAAGGCATGTATCTGGTTGGTATTCCTGGTGCCATGATCGAAAAGCACTCCCCTCAACATTTCAGTTACCAAACAGTTGAAGGCTCATTTGTGAAAGCTGTATGAGTTTGGGGGTTGCCTAGAACTTTCTGTTGATACTTGCAGGCAATGTTAAGAAAGCCAAGCATGAATGCTTACGAGAAGGTGTCTGGGGCTGGGAGTCTCCTGGAGACCACAGTAGGGATCCACTTGTGTGAGGCAAGATAATGGTCTCCCAGGATACCCACATCCAAATCCCCAGGGTCTGTGAGTCATTACCTTATGTGCCAGAAGGGACTTCACAGATGTGACTAAGTTAAGGCCCTTGGGATGAGCAACGTATCCTGGATTATCCGGCGGGGCCCAATCTAACCTTGTGCATCTTTAAAGCCAGAGAACCTTTCCCAGCTGTGGTTCGAGGGATGTGGTTTTGCTAGCTTTGAAGAGGGAGGAAGGGGCCACAAGCCACGGAACGCAGGTGGCCTGAGAACCTTGCAAGGGTGAGAAAAGCCACTGTCCCCTAGAGCCACCAGAAAAGAAAGCAACCCCACCTACACCTTGACCTTAGCCGAGGGAGGCCCAGGTGAGACCTCTGACCTCGTCTCATAGTGTCAGATAATAAAATTCACGTGTCACAGTCACTGAGTCTGGGGCAGTTTATTACAGCCCCAAGAGGAAACTAAAGTACCACTCTTCAGGAAACCATCCCCTCACGCCTTACTGGCACAGAGGATGACATTGTTACGGAACCTGGACTGGATCGCCCGATGGAAGAACCAAGCGGCACCCAGAGACCTTGGAGGACAGGAGGTTTATTTAACGCTGGCGGGCTCAGAGGAGAGTGGTCTCCAAAGGTCTGAGCCCCGAGCACAAACAAAGGGGGCAATTTATACACTTCTACTCCCGCATACTTGGCACTTTTGGCGCGTGCGAAAAGCGGGGCAGGGAGAAGAACCCGGATTGGTGCGTGCGGGAAGCAGAGCAGGGAGAAGAACCCGGAAGAGCCCCGGGGCAAGGACTGGGACTCTCTTGCTGCCTCGGTCGGCCATCTTAGGACACAGATTGTCCTTATCAACATCATATGGAAAAACATGGATATTGACCACTACGAGTCCACAATGCTTTGAAGAATGGGCCAGAACATGAAAAATGTTGAGAATAACTTACCAGTCTATTCACCTGTATTTTATGTTCACACAGGAATGGCTACATAGGGCTCCAATCCTCTTTCACAGATATGAAACAGATAACCCAAGTGATGAGAAAGTATCCTGTCATGGGTTAATGGTAACATATCCTTTCTTAGTGATTCATGAAATAATGGTTCTTTCTGCTGAGGCGTGTATTTTCTTAATTAATTAAATTTTTTAGATGGGGGAGCAGAGGGAGAGGGAGAGAAAGAATCTAAAGCAGACTCCCTACCTAGTGTGGAGCCCGATGTGGGCTCGATCTCACGACCCTGAGATCATGACCTGAGCCGAAACCAAGAGTCAGACGCTTAACCGACTGAGCCACCCAGGCGCCCCTGAGGTGTGTATTTTACCATCATGACAGTCAATGACATAGAGTAACCCACGTGGACATAGGAGTCATTGGGTTAACGTTTGCTTCCCTGAAAAAATCTTGGGTTTTAAGACTTGGCCCCTCAGCTGTGTGTTTCTGGGATTTGGTGGGTGCCTACCTGCACTGTCATCCTTCCTCAGTTCTAGAACTCGGTCTGAATGGCCTCCTTCCCTCTCTGTAACGGAGCTTCTCTGTCATTCCCGTTGCTCTGGGAACCGCTTCCCGTCCTCATTCTGGAGCCTAGGAGTCATTTGGCTAGGATCCCACAGGTGAGAAGGGGGATCCTCTTTACTGGAGTTAGCATCCTTCTGGAGTTCACAGCTGTCCTGTGGCCTTTGATCTTTACATTGTCAGAATTAATTGATATTAATGCCAAGGCAGGTGGAGTCCCTGAGTGGCAAAACCAGAAGCGGCTCGGCGGCCGCAGACGACTCCTTCGGCTGCACACACGTCTTCTTTAATGTGCTGTATTTATTCTGGTCACCTTCTGAAAGCCTCGATGGCATCCCTTTCCTGGTAAAAAGTCTGGAGGAAGACAAATTCAAGCATCTGTTTGGACAGGGGCCATTTGGAGAATGGGACTGTCCTCTCTGTGGATTTATGAGTTCATTGGAGGCACAAAGAGTGCAGAACGGACGCAGGGGAGGAGACAAGTAAAGAAAGTGCAGAGAAGTCTCCAGCCTCTGCACTGTCACACCTGCTTCTGTGGGTCTTGGGCTCAGCGGGGTTTCAGAGCCCCTGGCTGGTCCACTGTCGCTCAGATCTGTCTCAACATCGCTCGAGAGAGAAGCAACGTGGGCCGGGAAACCACCTGCCCCTCCAGCTCGGCATACAGAGTCCCAACCTCAACCAACAAACTCAGGGTGCAGCAGCCCACAGTGGGTCATCTGGGTGGGGTTGGAGGAGGGGAAGGCAAAGGAATTCCCGAGACGATAATGAGGCAAGGCCCTCCCTGTAGGTAAAACAGCCAAACCTAGCCTTTGACCTGCTTGCCCCTGTGGGCTGCCTGCAGGGTGTGTGGGACTTCTGGTCTGGCAGGGCACTTAGAGAAAAGCAAGGACCCAGAGAGGAGAGGGTAGGACTGCAGTTCACTTTGGGATGCCATAATAAAAAGGAAGGGGAGGGGGTTCTCAGGCATTCCTGAAATGCCCAAACATGCTTGGACCCCGCCATGAGCTTCTCTGGCTTTCCCTCTGACCTCTTAGAGATATCCCATCAGCACAGAGGCTGGAAGGGTGGGTGGGCAAACCTGGAGCAGTTACGGGAGTACTCGTGAGAAATATGAGAAATTCCGTCAGAGCGTCGCACACGGAGTGACCGTCAGCCTTTGCCTGCAGACTCAAGGGCTCACAACCACCCACTTGGCTCAAAATGGCAGCCACCCCCTGTGAGCGGGTTTCTTAGCTCTTGCCCACCTGTCCCCATCCTGCCTCTGCACCATTTCCAAGAGGAAGCATGTCAGCTCACCCCCACCTCCAATTTCATTCTCTACTCTCTCCTGAAGACTCCCACTCAACTAGTTGCAGAGAGAGCCCATGCCAGCCACCAGAATTCATCAGGCTCTGCTTTTGCTTGTAAGTATGCACAGACAATGAGAAGCTCCCAGGCACATGAGGAGAGTCAGTGGCTGAAAAGGGCCATTGAGCCAATATTTTTGAACTAATTTTGAGCTATTCCCCCCCACCCAGGGAAGTATCAGAAGCTATTATATGAAGGAATGAAAAGATTTTAGTGTTTAAAAGAAATGAGCAATTGGAGCTCAAAGAAGAATTCTTGCGAAAAAGCCATAATTTTTGAGAATAAAAGAAAAACTGAGGAGAGATAGCAAATGGCAGAAGGATAGAGCTGAAGCCTGATGGGCTGGATTAGCAGCTCAGTGTAACTCAAAGAATTGTTGCCACCACAAAGCAAAAGGACAGATGAGGGAGAACCATGAAAGGCAGTATTTACAACCAAGGGAAATCCACGAGATCTTGTCTTTCACCTCCCAGGAGTCCAGGAAGGGAGAACAGAGAAGAGAAAGGTGATCAGAGAAACAAGTGTTCATTGAGCTGAAGACATTGGATCACAACTTTTCACCAAAGACTGGGTGGGATTATTTTGAAAGGCACTTAGGAATTCTGAAGATAAAAATGGTTTGTACCTTGTGTTGGGTGACATGGGCTCATCTCTAGGATCCTGAATGGCAGAAGACAGGAGCACAGCAGGTCCAAGGTGAAAAGCATCGGTTCCAGAATCTGTCTTTCCTGTGGGAGGGAAGTGAGGAGAGCATGGGGTGCAGAAAAGGGCCATGCCTAGCAAAGCTCTTCCTCAAGACAGTGCCAACCAAATGAAAAAGAAATGAATCAGGAGGAGGCATTCCAGACAACGAAGGTGTGGTGTGTGAGCAACAGTGACCCAGGATAGCAATAACGCCGGCAGCTGAATCTGAACAGCTGTTGATAATATGACCGAAAGACATAAGTAATATGATTGTTAAGAGCAAATTCTTTTTTTTTTTTTAAGATTTTATTTGGGGCGCCTGAGTGGCTCAGTCGTTAAGCATCTGCCTTCGGCTCAGGTCATGATCCCAGGGTCCTGGGATCGAGCCCCGCATCGGGCTCCCTGCTCAGTGGGAAGCCTGCTTCTCCCTCTCCCACTCCCCCTGCTTGTGTTCCCTCTCTCGTTGTCTCTCTGTCAAATAAATAAAATCTTAAAAAAAAAAAAAAGAGTGGGAGAGGGATCATGGCCTGAGCCGAAGGCAGATGCTTAACGACTGAGCCACCCAGGCTCCCCTTAAGAGCTAATTCTTGACAAAAATGAACTATTGAGACTTTATCAAGATAAAAAGCTTCTGCACAGCAGAGGAAACAGTCGACAAAACCAAAAGACAACCGACAGAATGGGAGAAGATATTGCAAGTGTCTTACCAGATAAAGGGCTAGTATCCAAAATCTGAAAAGAACTTATCAAACTTAACACCCAAAAAACAAATAATCCAATCAAGAAATGGGCAGAAGACATGAACAGACACCTCTCCAAAGAAGACATCCAAATGGCCAACAGACACATGAAAAAATGCTCAACATCACTTGGTGTCAGGGAAATACAAATGAAAACCACAACAAGATACCACCTCACACCTGTCAGAATGGCTAAAATTAACAAGTCAGGAAATGACAGATGTTGGCGAGGACGAGGAGAAAGGGGAACCCTCCTACACTGTTGGTGGGAATGCAAGCTGGTGTAGCCACTCTGGAGAACAGTATGGAGGTTCCTCAAAAAGTTGAAAACAGAGCTACCCTATGACTCAGCAATTGCACTACTAGGTATTTACCCCAAAGATACAAATGTAGTGATCTGAAGGGGTACATGCACCCCAATGTTTATAGCAGCAATGTCCACCATAGCCAAACTATGGAAAGAGACCAGATGTCCATTGACAGACAAATGGATAAAGAAGATGTGGGATATAGAAACAATGGAATACTACTCAGCCTTCAAAAAGAATGAAATCTCTAGGCACTTGGATAGCTGTCAGTTAAGTGTCTGTCTTTGACTCAGGTCATGATCCCGGGGTCCTGGGATCGAGCCTCACATTCCCTACTCAGCAGTGAGTCTGCTTCTCCCTCTCCCTCTGTGATCTCTCTCTCTCAAATAAGTAAATAAAATCTTAAAAAAAAAATGAAATCTTGCCATTTACAACAATGTTTTTGGAACTAGAGGGTATTATGCTAAGCGAAATAAGTCAATCAGAGAAAGGCAATTATCATATGATCTCACTCATATGTGGAATTTAAGAAACAAAACAGAGGATCATAGGGGAAGAGAGGAAAAAATAAAACAAAACAAAATCAGAGAGGGAGACAAACCGTAAGAGACTCTTAACTCTAGGAGACAAACTGAGGGTTGCTGGACGGGAGGTGGGTGGGGGGATGGGGTAACTGGGTGATGGGCATTAAGGAGGGCACGTGATGTGACGAGCACTGGGTGTTATATGCAACTGATGAATCACTGACTTCTACCTCTGAAACTTTATGTGTTAATTAATTGAATTTAAATTTTAAAAATTAAAAAAAAAAAGAACAAATTCTTGAAACGGAAGAGGCTGGTAGAGAACCAAACTCCAGATTTCACCCACTCTTGTAGTTGGGTGAGAGGGGGTGGGATAAGGAGGAAGGAGGAGGAAGAGCCCAGAGTTGGGCCAGGGTGGGGTGGGGCTGGATGGGGCGGGGAAGGCGGGGAGGGTTATCTGAAGAGGGAGGGAGACACGCTGGTCTCTCCTCTCTCTCTCTCTCTCTCTCTCTCTCTCTCACACACACACACACACACACACACACACACACGAGGGCTGAATTCTGACACCATGTGTTGTGCCCCCTCACGCTTCCTTGGCTTCCCCATCTGTGAGGTGGGAGATAAAGCCTACTTCGTTGGACACCGTGAAATTAAGATGCAAAACATGGCAATCGCCTCACACAGAGCTGACACATTTTAGGTGCTTTAGCTATTATTTTAACTAATAACAATTATTGTTATTGACGGTGATAGGAAAATATAGGTTAAACCATTATTTTTAATTTTTTTTTTTAATTTAAAAACCTAGGATTTCAGTGATGCCATTATAAAACATTACCAGACGCTTGGGGGGCCTGGCTGGCTCAGTCGGTGGAGCATGTGACCCTTGGTCTCCAGGTCACGAGTTCGGGCCCCACGTTCGGTCTACAGCTTACTTTAAAAAAAAAAAAAAAGTTACCAGAGACTGATTCAATGGACCATTCTGGGTGTGGAATATTGACATCCCAGCCCCATTGACAAACGGGTGCTGCTGCTGAGGGCTGGGGTGTGAACACTTTCCAGAAGCCCAGGGAGAGGCGGGTGGGGTGTGCTTCTTCCCTGACTAAGCCCCGTGAGCAGTCTGGCTGGCCAGGGCTGGGTTGGGCCGGCTTTGGAGGGTGGAGTGTGTTTGCTTTTTTCTTGGAGGTTGGGGCTCTTTCCCCTCAGGTGGGTGGGGGCCGAGTCCAGAGCCAATAAGAAAGTCACAGGAAAGTTCTGCTCCCTGCAAAGAGCAGGATGTAGGCCTGTGTAGACAGCGGGATGGCAACTATTTGTTTTTTGTTTTTGTTTTTGTTTTTTTAGGATTTTATTTATTTGAGAGCACAAGCAGGGGAGAGGGGCAGAGGGAAAAGGAGAAGCAGGTTGCCCACTGAGCAGGGAGGCTGACACGGGGCTGGATCCTGAGATCATGACCTGAGCCGAAGGCAGCCCCTTAACCCACCGAGCCACCCAGGCGCCCCCAACTATTCGATTTTAAACCACAGCCATAGGATTTGAATGAGAGGCCAGCGCTGTCCTTGGCAGCTCCCTTCAGCCATCCAAACTCCTGCAAAGGGCCATACTCCTTTCCATGCTGCGGAGAAAAGGTCCTGAGTGGCCTGTCCCCAAGGCCTGGGCACCAAAGGCTCTCACCTGGACATCCCTCCCTTAAGGGTCACTTGGGCCCCACTGCTGTTAAGACTGGACTTTGGGGTTTCCTGGGGGTTTGGGGCATGAGCCCTCTGGTAGAAGTTTATCTTCTAAAAAAAAAAAAGTTTATCTTCTTGGGACATGTGTTTAAAGCCAATCTCCACTGTAACAGTTACTATTTATCAGCCGCCATACGCCCGGCTCTCACACACTTTCTCTCATCTACTCCTTAAGCAACGGTGGGCAGTGAGCATTATCATCCTCAGTTTACAAGCCCGGCCACTGAGACCGGGGAGTTAGGAGCTTGCCCCATACTGGGTGGAGGGGACGCTGGACCCCAGTCCCGGATCCCCCAATAACTTCAGGAAGAATTCGAGGGTTTTCCCTTCATCAATATTTTTAGATTGTTTCCATTTCAGGGAAGCTTTTCTTTGGTTTTGAAAGAAAATACCCTAATGTATCTGTCCTTTATAAGGATGTAGAACAGTAGCGCTCCGTGCATGGAACACGGTCTTGCCCGCTGGTTCTAGAAGGCTGGTGGCTTTCTACTTACGAATGTGGCCATTGGGTGGTGACATATACCTCTCTCCCCAGAACGCGCTGGCTGCGGTGTTTCTATTTTTTCAGCTTTTCGTGATAACCTTGGGCTGGGGTGTTTACTTTTATTTATTTATTAAATAAAGCTGGAGGCTAAATAAATAAGCTTCTATCCTTGAGTACCTGTTGTCACCACCTTGGACATTGAACCTGATGGAGTCCCTTGATGGAAACCAAGTGTGAACCCTGGGGATGGGCTTGTACAACCCAGGGAAGGACAGTCAAGGTTATGAAAATCATCTTGGGCTCTGAGCCCCGGAATAGAGTCAGGCGTTCTCATCTGCCCCGAGCCCTCGGCAGCATTCGATCCAGGGCTGACCGTTCTGTCTTCGCTCTTCTCCGGACTTCTCGGCCACCCCCATCCCTCTGTTTCCCTGGGTCTTCTCCGACCTCTCCTCGGGCTCTGGTTCCTCCCCCTGGAGCCCTCGGGGCTGGAGATGCCTGCCCGGCTCGCAGTACTGGGTCCTCTCCCGCTCCCGGGGGGCTCACCCCAAACCGTGACCAGCTCAGCCCTCTCCGTCCTCAGCTCCCAACACCAACACACTGTGGCTTCTACCTCCACTGGGACATCTGAGACTCATCAGGGTCAAAATGGGGCTTCTGCCTCACTTTCTTCCTGAGTCCTCCACCGGCTGTCTTCTTCACCTCCGTTAACATCCCACTCATCCCGGTTGTTCAGACCACAGATGCGGGTGGCATCCTTGACTCTTCTTTCCCGCACACCTCCCATCCAGTCGTCAGGAATCAGGCTGGCTCCACCTTCAAAATTTATCAGAACAGGCCGCTCACTCCTCCACTGCCACCCAGTGCAAGCCACCGAGCCCACCTGCCCTAGGCTCGCAGCGGGTCTCCTGGCCGGCACCCCTGCCCAGGCACCACGGCGACCCTGTTAAAACATGCCGCCCCTCGTGGCCCCTCCGTTGGAACCCCTGCAATGGTTTCTGCGGGACCCACGTCTTCCAGTGATGGGGAGGCTCTCGCCTCCTCTCAGGCTCAGCCTCAAGCTGTTCTGGGGCTCAGGGGAGTGCCCCCTCAGGGCCTCTCTGCTGCCCACTCCCTCCGGAGAATTTGCTCTGCAGGGCTTCCCTGAGACAGCTCCTGGACTGCACCCCCCACCTCCCTGCTCAGAGGTGACCCCGCACCGTTTCCACTCCCAGCCAGCTGCTCTCTCTCCCCGCCCTGCCCAGGTGCCCCTGTGCGGGTGCCCCCCACCCATATGCTCCTCTGCCATTTTGTCGTTCAACCTCCCTCCCCCACTTCCTCAACACCCCCTTCCTCCCTCTCCCCTTCCCTCCTTCCCATCCCCATTCCTTGTCCTCACCCCCTTCCCCTCCCCTCTACCTCCTCCTCTCCACTCCCCACCCTTCTCTCCTCCTCCCCAACCCCCTCTCCTCCTCCCATCCCCCATCTCTATCCTCTTCCCCTCCCCCTTCCCCTGTTCCTCCCTCCTTACTCTCCCCTCCCGTCCCCTCATCCCCTGTCCCACCCTCCTTTCCTTTCCTCTTCCTGTCCCTCCACAGCGCTGACACTTTATAATACACCGCACCCGTTGAGTCCCTGAGCTGTAGTTTACAGCCCACTGTCTTGGGCACACCGCCCTCCCGCAGCCCGGGAAGTCCACACGGACAGCATTCCTTGCCTGTCTTGTGTGTTGACACATGCCAAATGCCTAGAACCCAGGTTGGCAGGCCGAGGTGCTCAGCACATATTTCTTTAACTAATGAAGGAAGGAAGGAACAACAGGGGTCCCAAAAGTGCCCCCCAGGGCTCCTCTTCCTTCCTAGAGTCCCAGCGCGTCCTCCAGCCTGGGTGGTCCTTAAAAGTCCTCTTGGCCCCTGTGGTTCCTGCCAGTGATGTGGGGAACAAAGGCCGAAGGAAATGGAGATAAAATGGAATGTCCTTATAACCTACAGCCCATTGACAAATACTTGAGGCGGGCAGAGTGTACTGTTCCTCCAGGAAACTCCCAACTGTCTTCATGTTAATGCTTTGCTAGAGGGAAAAACAACTTTAACTAGAAATGGCAGGGCTTTCGATATCCTGTGAGTCTTCTTTAGCATATGAACGTCCTTTTGGAATTTCCTTTCGCTTTACTTCCCCCAGCCCCAAAGTATATAATCAGTCACCTCTCACCATGCTCACAATCCCAGGACAGCGGCTCTTTCTGCCCACGGGTCCTGTCCCCGGGCTTTAATAAAACCACCTTTTTGCACTGAAGACGTCTCAAGATTTCTTTCTCGGCCGTCAGCTCCGGACCCTAACAATGTGACTCCCAAAACACATCATCGCCACCACGGGCGGCCCTCCATGCACCACTGTGGTGAGCCCAGCCACGCTGCCGTCGTGAGTGGGAGGCTGTGTTGCTTCCTGGTTGAGCTGGACCGTCCACTGAACTATGACAATGGTAGTGCCTTCGGCCCAACATCGGTGGTTGGAACCCACTCTTCATCTTCTGGGCAGGAGAAGCTCAAGTATAGACCAAAAGAAGAGTCTATCAAGGAAAGGCTAAAAGAGCAAGCTGAGGACACTGAAAGTCTTGTTTCATTCTCTTTCTTTCTTCCTTTTTTTTTGTTAGATGGGGGAGGGGGCAGAGGGAGAGGGAGGATCTTATAGGCTCCATGCCCAGTGTGGAGCCTGATGTGGAGCTGGATCTCAAAAGCCTGAGACCATGACCTGAGCCGAAATCAAGAGTCAGATCCTTAACCGACTGAGCCACCCACACGCCCCGAGGACACCAAAAATCTTGCTTGGTTTCTGCAGATATTAACAAGAATATCCTAGTAAGGGGCACCTGGGTGGCTCAGTGGGTGAAGCGTCTGCCTTCGGCTCAGGTCATGATCCCGGGGTCCTATGATGGAGCCCCGCATGGGGCTACCTGCTCAGTGGGGAGCCTGCTTCTTCCTCTGCCTGCCGCTCCCCCTACTTGTTCTCTCCCTCTCTCTCTCTCAATCAAATAAATAAATAAAATCTTAAGAAAAAAGAATATCCTAGTAAATAAAACTTATATTAAAAATAATGTCATAGGGGTTTAAGTGATTTTCAAGTGAATAGGCACAGAAACTTAATTTTTGGCAAAAGACCGACACAATTTTTCATGGTTTTGTCACTAAACATTGAGGATACTCTGTAGATCCTCTTTTACACGTTCCTATGGATTCAGTTGATTCACAGGTTATATATGGGAAACACTTTTCTAAGGCATGGTTCTTTTAGGTCCATTTACTTCCTACTCTGACAATTTCCCATATTATATACTTTTATGCTTATATACTTTAAGTATACTTTATATACTTTAAAATGTCTTTTATGGATGCCTGGGTGGTACATTTGTTTGAGCGTCCAACTCTTGTTTTTGGCTCAGGTCGTGATGTCAGGGTCAGGAGATCGAGCCCCATGTTGGGCTCCATGCTCAGTGGGGAGTCTGCTTGGGATTCTTTCTTATCTTCTCCCTCTCCCCCCACCTCCACTGTTTCATTCTCTATATATAAAAAAATAAAAAAATATTTTTTAGAAGATTTTATTTTGGGAGGGGCGCCTGGGTGGCTCATTTGGTTAAGTGTCTGCCTTCGGCTCAGGTCATGATCCCAGGGTCCTGGGATCGAGCCCCGCATTGGGCTCCCTGCTCAGTGGGGAGTCTGCTTCTCCCTCTGGCCCTCCCCGTGCATGCTCTCTCTCTCTCAAATAAATAACCAAAATCTTTTTTAAAAATACATAAAAATAAAAAGGGAAGGATTTTGGCAGCAAACTGTCAGACTCTTCAGACCTGACCCCTCCATGTCTGACCACTTCAAACAGGCAGCTGCCACTGGGGGCTCCGCCAGACTGAGCTCCAAGAGGAACAGAGATCCTTCCCTGCTGGAACATAAGCAGCAGTAAGTGCCGAGAGCTGACCCGGCGGGACTGAGGCCTTATCTCAACCGCATGCCCACAGACTGACGTCGCGTTTGGTTCCTTCACTTCCTACATCCTTCTGTTATCTGTTTGTGGTGTGGCTTGTCTTCTGTCCAGCTCTGTGTGCTGTGTAAGAAGCCAAGTTAATCATGTGGTGAATTGTCACTGAGTTTGGAATCCTGAACCTGCTTCATCATTATGATTAACTTTGCTTTATGACTGAATAAAGCAGGACGTTGTGGAAAGACACAACTCGTGTGCGCACCTTCACAGTGGGCTCGAGACAATGGGGCAGAGGGTTACATAAATGACCTGCACGGTAAGTTGGTGGGTGGGTACCTGGTACACGGTGATTTTGTATTGACATTATTTTGCAAAATGTAAGATCCTACACAAATTTAAAGAAGACATCAGAGCTTTGTTACTTGTGTATCTCTAGAGGATAAGAAGAATAGATTATTCCAATGCCTGAATAAAATATTTTGCCACATGAGTATTTTACAATATTAAAAAAACAGCATGGCAGGGCATGATGAACAATATCGTTAAGGGCTTTGCTAGCAATTCTGGAGGTCTTCCTGTGTAACGAGCTTTCTGCACATCCCCACAGTCACAACAGTCCCAAGGTCCCTTCACTATCACTGTGTACATGAGGAGATCCCACGCCGGGGCTCAGTCACTTCTGCAGGGGTATCCTGGGCTCCAGGCTGGCCAGGACCTCCTGTCCGCAGCTGCTTGCTGCAAGTCGTCTAGGTAGGATGCGCTTCTCCCAACATCAGCTCCAACCGGGCTCTGTCTATCCCCGTCTGAAAAGCACTACCAAGCCCTAATGTTACCCGAAACTGGGTTCGCCTCTTGCTGGCGTCGCGAGCCAAAGGGCACGACCAACCAAGCCCAAGAATAGGACAAGGAAGGTGGTACTTGGAACAAGCAAAGAACACCGGGGATATTTCCCGAAGCAGTGTCTCCTCAAACAACAGAACTGGGGAAGGTTTACGTGCATATTCATGTCGGGGTTTGGGCAATGGGGGACGCAGTGCGGACTTGGGGCAAAAGCCATCTTAAGGGACAGAGTCCGGGTCCTAGGTGATGGAAGGCACAGGGCCAGCCAGGGTGACACCATCAGTTCTCTGGGTCCAGTTGGTCCGGAATCTGCGTGCTCACGGGGTTAGATCCTGCAGTGATGACTCAGGAGTGTGTTGGACCAGGGCGTCTGGCTGGCTCTGTAGGTGGAGCATGCGACTCCCGATCTCAGGGTTGTGAGTTTGAGCCCCATGTTGGGTGTAGAGATTACTTAAAAATAAAATACTGAGAAAAGTAATGTGTTGGGCCTATCTTTACTTTTTTTTTTTTTTTAAAGATTTTATTTATTTGACAGAGACACAGTGAGAGAGGGAACACAAGCAGGGGGAGCGGGAGAGGGAGGAGCAGGCTTCCCACGGAGCAGGGAGCCCGATGCGGGGCTCGATCCCAGGACCCTGGGACCACGACCTGAGCCAAAGTCAGACGCTTAACGACTGAGCCACCCAGGTACCCCAAGGCCTATCTTTACTTTTGAACAAGCCCTGGGACTTTTATCACTGATTGATTGTCCCCGATACCATTAGGCTATCTCCTGGCTTGATAGAGGCTGTTTGTTCTTCCATTCTTTTCTTCCCTTAAAATCCTTAACTACTGGGCTCTATTCTTCTGCAATTTCGACATATCCCAGGAGGTTCTTCAAGAAATGTGCTTTGGGCAAGTGCAGGTCAGGCAGAGATCCCAGGATGGCCCGGGCCTAAAATGACCTTTCTTATGTCCAGAAAGCTGTATCTCATCTTTCTTTTTCTGGGGACCCCTAATTCTCTCTGCTTGCACTAATGCCCTCAGGCCCACCCTCCACGCCTCCCCAGCTCAGCACCCGCAGCTCCCTCACTGAGCTCACAAGAAATGCCTTGTGTTCGAGGAAAATTGTTTGCGTACCCAAGATGCATCCACCCGCAGCAGGGGTTTATGAACCTGGACCCCACTCTGTCTGCAAGTACTTCTCCCCCTCCCCCCTTCCCAATCACTCCATGGGCTGGGCTGGCCCTGTCGTCCTCACCAGCTCTGGCGCTTTCTCTTTGCCCAGCAGGGCTGCTCTCCGGGGCTGAAGGGATCGGCTGGGTCTTATCTGCAATCCGTCTTCAGAACTGCAGACACAGTTGAAATGAGCTCCAGAGACCCTAAGGCCAGTTTGTAAGCAGGTCCATCTTGGGAAATCACTTTTATTATGGCCAATGTTCACGTTCTCCAGGGTCCCCTGCCTCAGTGGGCAGGGTGCTTGTGCATGGGGTTCCTTTTTAAATATGGATGTGGATATCCGATCGGTTTGAGTAAGTTCAGTCCCCAACTGATTTTTTCCTCCGCTGAATTAAACTTTTTCTTCCAGCTAAAATATATTGGAAAAAGGGGGCGCCTGGGTGGCTCAGTCATTAAGCGTCTGCCTTCGGCTCAGGTCCTGATCCCAGGGTCCTGGGATTGAGCCCCGCATCGGGCTCCCTGCTCAGCGGGAAGCCTGCTTCTCCCTCTCCCACTCCCCCTATTTCTGTTCCCTCTCTCACTGTGTCTCTCTGTCAAATAAATAAATAAAATCTTTAAAAAATAAAATAAAATATATTGAAAAAAAAAGAAGAAGGCGTCGTTGGTTTGTCTGCTGTATGCGTTTCTTTCAGCGGGGTCACTGAATCCCTCTTTGTTCTCGGCTACAAGCCGAGGCTTTTATCTCCCCCATGATTGTGCCCATGTGTAGCACCGTACCAGGTGATGAAAGGGTTTTTCTAATGTTTCCATTCTTTGTTTTCAAGGAACAACAGAGAGAGGGTATTTCTCAGCAAGTGAGTAAGTTCCCAGAAGCAAGTGGCCAAGGACCGCGAATCCTGGAAAGCAGAGTTGAGTTGAAGAAACTGTAAGCTCCATTTCCTACTAAGCTGCTTATTGTCTTTCCTCCCCAAAGAGTGGCCTCCTGCACAGGGTTATTCCCCACCCGAGCCTCTAGGAGCCAACTTCCCGACCCTGCTCCCAAGGAATTTTCCTGGGAATGGGAGAGCAATTTCCCTGGGAATGGGGAGGCTTGGGCTATCCCAGTCCACACCCTACTCCTCAGGGGGCCTCATCTGCTTTAACTCCTGGCTCAGAGCCATAGGAAAATACCAGTTTATCATGCTAATTAGGTTAATGATCCATTGGCCTTTGGAGTATGCTTTGACCTCCCTGCTGAGCACTGACAGCTCCTCGGGGTGACCCCTAGCCGCCCATCCTGCTTCCGCCTCCAGGAATGTGTCCAAAAGTCATTAGCTCCTTGGGGGACTGTCAGCTGGCCCCGCAACCCTCTCAGGTGTCACCTGCTTCATTATCCCCTCCTGGCGGGTGTTCTGGGATGCAAAGTTGACACCATAATTGCGCTCGTCTAGCAGAGTGGGATCCGTGAACACAGTAGTGAGAGGCGACGAGGTTTGGCAGCTGCAGGCTCACAGATCAGGGAAGGAGGTGGGCAAACACCTAGTCCTAGGATTTTGAGCCTAATGGCTTGATGGTGTTCACTGAGGTAGGACAGGCGTCTCAGAACTTGATCTGTTTGCAGACCTTCGCTGAGCCAGGGGCTCTGGTTACTCTTGTCCTCCGCCCAGGGTCATCCCCGGGCTCAGGGGCGCCCAGGAGGCCAGTCTTGGGAGGGAGGTAAGAGCATCCACCAAGGGCCAGTGAGGGCCCTCTCCCACCCAGGGGACTCTGTGCACTGTCCCCTGCATGTTTGTCCACTTCCTCCCTCTCATGGTTAACATCCCACCCCCACCCCATCTTCCCTTCTCCTCCAGTGGTGTTCCTGACCTGCCCTGGTGGCTCTCGGGATGGGTCATGTCGCCGCCCCCTGGCCTATACCGCCAGGGACATAGAAGACTGCTCTTCAGAGGTCGCAGAAGGTTCCCCCTGCACGATACCCTTTGTTCCTCACGATAGCCACATGGAAACGGTTAGATTCTGGATTGTTTTTCTAAAGATGCATTTATTCGTTTTCTTAAATATTTTATTTTATTAAGATTTTATTTGTTTATTTGAAAGAGACAGAGCATGAGCAGTGGGGAGGAGGCAGAGGGAGAGGGAGAAGCAGACTCCCTGCTGAGTGGGGAGCCCGAGGTGGGACTCCATCCCAAGACCCTGAGATCATGAGCTGAGCTGAAGGCAGAAGCTTAACCGGCTGAGCCACCCAGGTGTACCTATTCGTTTTTTTAAGACTAAGGATTTAATTAATTAATTATTTTAAGATTTTATTTTTAGGTAATATCTACCCCCAATGTGGGGCTCGAACTCACAACCCCGAGATCAAGAGTGGAGTGCTCCCCTGACTGAGCCAGGCGGGTGCCCCGCATTTATCAGGTTCTATTTATTTATTTATTTTAAAAGATTTTATTTATTTATGAAAGAGAGAGAGCACAAGGACAGGGGCAGAGGGATAGGGAGAAGCAGACTCCCTGCTGAGCATGGAGCTCGACGCGGGACTCGATCCCAGGACCCCGAGATCATGACCTGACCTGAAGGCAGACGCTTAACCGACTGAGCCACCCAGACGCGCCCCCAATTAAGTTTTAATAAACATGTTGCTGTTTTCAGACATCACGTTTGAAAAAAGGTTTGTTGTGGTCCTCGATCAATATACAGTAAAGCTCTTTAGGGGGTTATAGCATCCATACCACGTCCTTACGGTTACAAAATCTGGGAGGAGATTGTGGCCGTAGTAACCCCCATCATGCTCATTCTCTTTTTACTGCAGGACAAGAATAAATAGCTCTTTTTTTTACAGTTCTTTATATTAAAAACAAACCCATATTCAATTCACAATGTAATTGGATTGTCTTCACAATCTCATGAGGTAAGAGCAAAAGTGACTGTCTCTGGTTTCCACACTGAGGACACTGAGGCTTGTACAAGCCCAAACGATCTGTTTGAACTCACAAATAACTAGTAGGTAGCTCAGCTAGAATTTAGACTTTCTGACTCTTTCTAGTAAAGATCTCATTTCTTTCCTAAAACTACAGTTTCTGGGTGTGGTTACGAAAACACAAGTGCCCATGCCCTGAGCACACTCTCCCCTCACGCTCCTTTGTCCAGGTCGTTCTGCGGGTTAAAAAACAAAATTCAGGTACACCTGGGTGGCTCAGTTGGTTAAGCGTCTGCCTTCGGCTCAGGTCATGATCCCAGGTCCTGGGATCGAGCCCTGCGTCGGGCTCCCTGCTCAGCGGGAAGCCTGCTTCTCCCCCTCTTGTGCTCGCATGCTCTCTATCTCACAAATAAATAAAATCTTAAAAAAAAAAAACCCAAAATTCACCTGAGTCAATTTGAAGATCTAATTGGCTTTATTCAGCGACTCATGAATTAGGCAGCGTCCCACCCAGCAAGTGGAGGGGAGCTCTGGGGAATCGTGACCAAATGGGAGGTTTTTATAGGAAGGATGTTATTAGCAAAAGAAAAGAAAGGATGGTTTCAGGCAAGGTCACCTTCCCTCAGTGGGAGGAGCAGGGGTCTTCCCCTGCAGATTCCCTCCTCTTCCCTGGGGGCAGGGACAGGGCCCAGGAGAAGGGTCACCTCATTGGTGACACAGAACATTCCTCACTGGCCGGTTAGGACTGCATTTCTGGGGGAGGTCGGGACTGCAGTTAGGTTAGGGATGAAGCCTCGGTTTGGTGACTTGGCCTAAGTGGCTCCACTGTGGGCCTGTGGTTTTCTTTTTAACACATGGAAGCTGATACACTGATACACAGTTTCGGGGGTCCGCCTTCTCCCTGGCGGGGGCCTGAGGATGGGGCTGTTGCCGCACAAGTGGCAGAATGTGGCCTGGCTGGACGCGCCTTGGGAGCTGGAAATGGAGTCTTTCTGGATAGTTTTCCTGGAGAATAAACGAGAGCAGCAAGTGGGTGATTGAAGAGAATCCTTGTCACTGCTTTTCATGCTGGAAGCACGGTGGCAGGATCGTCCCAGCAGGACGACCCTTTTACTGGACAGTGAACAGATAGTTGTCTTGTCCACCCCGAGTGCCGCCAAGTCCCGTGTGCCGTGAGCTCCTGGAGGCGGGACAGGGTGTCCGCCCCGGGATGAGCGGACAGGGGGCCCCGGGGAGCCCAGGAAGGAGGCCTGGAGAGATGGCACCTGCAGGATTAGCTCAGGTAGGGACCGACGGTGAAAGCAAGGAGGGGTGGTTGTTGGTCAGAGCCATCCCTGGGCCTGGGAAGCAGTGAGGAAAGAGGGGGCCAGTAAGGAGGGGGCTTCAGCAAGAGTCTTGGCAGAGGACCAGCTGGTGGCCGAGGGGTTATCCTGCAGCCGGGCAGTCCTAGCTGAACGAGGAGGGCCTGCTGCATCCCAAGGGCTACTGAGCTCACTTTGAGATGTAAGAAAAAGCCAGAAAAACTAGTTTTGTGACTCGATATACTGCTTTCTTCTTGTCTGTACTTTTCCAACTGGACTCTGAATGCTTTGCTGCAGGAAATCCTGAGGTCCTCTCCACCCGTGGCACAGAGCCGCGGGGCCCCCGGCGTCATACCCGCGTCAGCTGGGTCCTGGTGGTGATCCCAGCGGCCTCTCCGAACTGGGTGCGCTAGGATGTTTGGAACTCAGCTGCCCTCTCTTGCTTCCTTTTCCACGCAACAATCCCACAGTCACGTTCGTAAGGGAAGAAGCCATCTCCATTTTATCACAATTCCTGAAATGCGTTTGCTTTCCATTCCTGCCTCGCTGGATGTGAATAGGGAGCACTGGTTTCTGGAAGGTCCGCTGATGTGCGGCGTTCGTTTCTGTAAAGGTTTGGTAGAGCAAATGTGCTGGGCACCGAGTTATAAATGGTCCTGTTGTGTCTAGGAAGGGCATGGACTGGGAAGGCAAACAAGACTTCGGCCATCCTGGTGCCAACCTCTCTGGGTCTCAGTTTCCTCCTTTGCGAATAGGGACAATCGTTGTCCCTTCAGGGGACAGCAAGACGAGGCATGCTGTTGCACATCAGGTGGCACCCAGAGCCGGGCACACGGGCTCCCCCAAGGTGACCTCGCTTCCCCGGGCTTTTCCCACCCTGCTAGCCCAGGGACCAAGGGCACTGGGAACACTCACAGTTGATCTTGTGAATCATTAAAGAATCGTCAGTAACGACATGACTAAAACCAGAACACAGGTCCGCTTTGTGCTTCTTGTGTACAAAAGGAAAAACGCAGGACATCTTCACCTTTTCTTTTCTTTTACTTTACTTTACTTTTATTTTATTTTATTTTAGATTTTATTTATTTGAGAGAGAGAGAGACAGAGGCAGAGAGAGAGGGAGAAGCAGACTCTCCACTGAGCAGGGAGCCCGATACGGGACTCGATTCCAGGACCCTGGGATCATGACCTGAGCCGAAGGCAGAGGCTTCTCGGGCTGAGCCACCCAGGCGCCCCGATTTTCACCTTTAGACTGAAAGCGCAGGGGCATCAGAGGCCGTGCTTGGGGGCATGGTTAAATGGAAGGAGAACAATCTGGAGGTTTGTTAACACACCACCTGGACCCTTCCCCGCAGCGCCAGGCTGTCGGTGTGGGGAGGCTGCTGGAGCTTCGGGCCTGGGCGCTGCACGCGGATGTCGGTGGGACAAGGCTCCTTCACGCCTACTTCTCGGGGCCTGTTTCTGCTGGTGCAGGAGACACTCCGCACTCTGTTCTGAAGTCAGTTTCGCTAGGTGATGGTGGCAGCGTGACTCCCAGGACTGTGACTCGATGAACAGTTTCCGGGCACACGGTGGGCCCGTCGGGTCCCCCGGCAGCGAAGGCACGTCTGAGCTCTGCTAACTTACATGCAGGGGTACTTTCTCGTCACCTGCACCTGTTCGTCTAACCTGCCAGCCAGTGCTGTGCATCGGAGCCACTCCTTACAGAGAAGTTGTTCAATTCGGGGCTGACTTGGCAAACGCCAGGCCATCAGCAGAGTACATCAGGGACATCAGCTGGAGGGAGGGCTCCTCACTCCGGGGCCGTGAGGCAGGGTCTGCGGCCCGGCTGTCCCCGGTGGGTGCTGCTGCCTGCTGGAGTCTGCCGCTGGAGTTTGGGGTGCAGCCGTGATGGGGGGAGGCTGGACCGGGATGAATGGGGGCACCTGCACCCCTGAAGGAGCCCAGCGAGGTCCTCTGCGCTCCAGCGGTGGCTGGCCGGACTCTGTGACAGCCTTCCAGAAAAATGAAGCCCACGTGTGCCCCCTGAGCCCTTGGAGGCACGGGATTATTGCGCCGTGGGGCGCTTCAGGCCGAGATGGGGTGATGTATCTGCAAGCCGTGGGGCACCGAAGATTGTCGGCAAAGCCCCAGAAGCTGGTGGAGAGCCCAGAGCAGATTCTCCCTCCCTCAGAGGGACCCAGCTCTGCTGACCCCTGGATCTCAGACTTCTGGCCTCCCGCACTGAGAGACCGTAAATTTCTGTTTTTTTTTTAAGCCGCTCGTGGTGCTTTGTTCCAGCAGCCGCAGGACCTTCGTACAAGAGTCACGCCTGGGGGTCAGTTCTGGGCCCTCGTTTCTGTCCCGGGGACAAGCTCGCTCAGTGAGAAGCCCCAATGCCTTGGAGCAGGGGCCGCCCGGACTTGGTCTCCTGTGCTACGCGCTCCCGCCCCTTTGACCACCCGACCCCAGCGCCTGGGTCTCTTCTCTTTTCTCTCGGTGAAGACGTCGCTAACCATTTTCCCTGGCTTGTTTTTCTACCTCGAGCGCCAAGTGTTTCTGAGGTCATAGTGCCCTGGGGCTGATAGCTAGCTATTTGGGAGGCAGATAGGCATTTATAACCAAATAAATACCGAGATTATCCATAAAGCAAATGTTAATGGTGACCAATAGCAATAAAACCAAGGACATTGGAAACTGGGCCTTCCCGATCTTTCGTACAAGATCTACTGCCAAACTGTAGACTCCGAAGTGCACTTGAAAAACTCTCCTCGTTCCCAAACACGCAGCGCCTGCCCCCAGCCTAGTCTGTCAAATGGTCCTCTGAACAAAGCAAGGACAGGAGCGTTGTCTTGGATTTTCTAGAATGACGAGTGTGGAAGAACCTGGCACACGGTGGTCCCCGATGCGTGAGTGTTGATCTAAAGTAGTGGGAAAAATCTTCTCCTGGGAGCTCCGCCCCTCAATTTGAAGGACAAATGGCCCCCAAATGGTGCAGATGCTTCTGGACTATCTTTTAACTATCCCCTCCCCCAATAGCAGAAGGGCAATCAGACCAACTCCTTACCATGCTGGGCTCTGCGGGGATGAGATCCAGGCTGGTCCACCTCAAGACTGAAAGGGCTCCAGTGTTGGCAGAGCAAGAGGCCTTGGTAGAGAGCCTGGGTCTGCCATCTGCCAGCCGTTCTTGCCTGTGGCCTCAGGCAAGTTCTGAACTCGAGCCTCAGTGTCCTCATCTGTAAAATGGGTATAAGAATACTATCAACCTGGGGCGCCTGGGTGGCTCAGTCGTTATGCGTCTGCCTTCGGCTCAGGTCATGATCCCAGGATCCTGGGATCGAGCCCCGCATCGGGCTCCCTGCTCGGCGGGAAGCCTGCTTCTCCCTCTCCCTCTCCCCCTGCTTGTGTTCCCTCTCTCGCTGTGTCTCTCTCTGTCAAATAAATAAATAAAATCTTAAAAAAAGAAGAAGAGTATCAACCTTACAGTTTGTATAGCAGCGATTAGAATAGGCTGACTGTAAGTCCTAAGCGTGTTATGTCTGTGAGGCGAACGTATAAACCAGTAGCTGGCTGTGGGCAGCGTGGGGGGTGGGGGTGGAGAGGCAGCTGCCCGGGGCCCCTGAGTGACGAGAGGACAGGCACTCGTAGGAGCAGTGCCCCGCGAGAGGAACACCTGACAAACCTTACCTGCTTCCTGGTATTTGTTTCCTACCCCGGTTCTCTCTATCAGAATGGGAATGTCATGTCAGACTCACACCGTGGATTCCTTTTCCTGCCAAAACGCCTCTTCTAAGCAGTGATCAAGAAAGTCGTTTGAGTGAATAAAGCCAAAAGCCCATTTGGCAAGAATGCCGTTTTGGAAAATGATCAGCAGTGTGGGTTGGGATGAGGTTTTCTGTGCATTTCCATTATTTCTCCAGCTTCGCGTAACCCTGACTGAGCAATGTTCAGCTGAGTGAAGGCTGGGCAGCAGATGGACAGAGATTTTTCTCAAACTTTGTTCTGAGCCAATTTGAAAATACATAGAGAGGAAAAAAACACCCCTTGTTTTACCTTTTACATTTTGAGAGGTTTCGTATGTAGACACAATTTTAAATCTCTTTTCACCTCAGTGAGGTGTTTGGAGGTGGTGGGACAGGAATGGGAAGGAATTGGTGTTTATTGAGGAGTTTCTCACCCCAAAGTCCATGCCATACTCTTCACTGCCCATAATTCAAGAAGTGGGTGGGTGTTGTTTCTGCTAAGGAGTGTGTGTGCGCGCGCTCGTGTGTAAGACATGTTATGTAGGGATGTTCAAAATGACTGCAGTGAACACCAGTTTGGATTAATTCTGTGAGAGTAAAGAGGCAGCGTCTGGAGTTTTTCGTCTGCTCAGTTCTTTGCCCGTCTGGGTCAGCCACCTGTTGATTGATGGATGGACGCATTCCGGTACTTACTGAGTGCCCACTCTAGCCAGACAGGGGTTGAGGCACTGGGAATCCAGCAATAAAAAAGCAGGAAAAAAATCGTGGCTGTGGGTACCTGGCCTTTTTGGGCAGGGGTAGTGGGTGGTGGCCCAGGAGATGCCCCTCGCAGGCAGCCATAAGCACGGTCCACCGCCCGTGGCAGGGGTCCAGGGGTGTCTGGGACTCTCCGCCTCGTGCTTCCAGCTTCCTCGCCCCGTCTCTGGCTCCGCACTCCTGGCTCCCTGTGCAGATGAGATCCCCCAGCTCTGCCTTTTTTTGGGAAGTAGATACAGCTGGGTTCAGATTGAGGCTGTACACAGTGGTGGCCCTGGCTCAGCTTGATCCCCTCTCTGAGTCTCAGTCTCCACGTGTTTAAGACGGAGCTGACACCCTTCCATGGAGATGGCACGAGGACAGGGACACAGTGCGCGGCTCAGCACTGGGGCACAGTTACTGTCCAGCAAGGGCCCACCAGGCTTTCGGTTCTTCCTGGCATTGCAGACCTGAGGAGCCCAAGGGAGAGTTCTGGCTCCTGGCTGCTCCAAGAGCCTCCCTCTCCAGGGTGCCTCGCAAGGTCCTGGGTGCACAGGATCTGTCGTTTGCCTGGAACCCAGAAATGGAGGGCTGGAGCTGTGGTCACTGCCCACCCTCTGGAAGTGTGGTAGCGGTGAGGGGGCTGTGCCCAGATCCTGCGGGTGAAGGGGCTGCCCTGGAGAGGTCAGGGCGAGGAGTGAGGAAACTCCAGGGCTTTCTCAGCCAGCCAGGTGGTGGAGACCGTTCTTTTGTTGGACAGCTGGAGGTCATGTCTGGTGTCTGTGTCCACGTATCCAGGGGGTCTCTGTGGTCCAGCTGCCCCTACTGTCCTGGAGAGGGTCTAGAAGTCCTGAGCTGCCAGGGGCACTGAGGTCCACCATCTCGGACCGGGGCAAGGCCCTCAGGCCAAGGGGAACAGACGTCCACCTGCCAGCCTTCAGGTTCAGTTCATGGCAGGCCTGGGGGGCGGTGGGGAGGGGGGCGGCCTGCAGGGAGCATTACACAGATGGACGAGCCAGCCCGCCTTTCTGGATTGATTGACTTACTGGGACACTACGGGCTGACCTTAAAGCGGGGTACCTCCTTCTGACAGGACTCCAGGAACACTCTTGCAGTCAATTCCCAGCTTGGGGGACCATCGAGTCAGGCCATATCCACCTGCAGAACGCCATTCAGCTGAGCAATATGTGAAGCCATTGACCCTGCCCCCCGCCCCTGACAGCAGAACCATCACCTCTGTCCCCTCCTCCATTGCCTCCGTCCCCACCTGCATCATGTCCGTCGCACCCTCTTTCCTTCGGGCGGTGCTCTCTGGGAGCTAGTGTGCCCACAGTCAGTGTGTGGGGCATTGCCATTTTCCAGGTATGAAGGTGGAGGGGAGGCCAGGGACCCAGTGTGGCCCGTACCTGGTGTTCTTGCAGCAGCCACTGGGAGGCAGGAGGCGGGGCCCCTTCACCTGCAGCTGAGGCCACATGCAGATGCCCAACGCAGCCGAGCTGCCCTTAAGGGGCTGTGGGCGCTCTGGGTGACCTGGGAGTTTGGTGCACAGGCATGCCCAGGAGAAGCCTAGCTTGAGCCATCGGCCTTCCAGACTTCCAGACTGAGAAAGGGTTTCTCACTCTGTGAAGGGTTATTGGGGCAATGGCCGGAGAGGGACAAACAGCATGCCTATGCTTTCTGCAGCATGCCACATTTAGAATATTTTCTTTAAGATGGGTAATAAATCGTAAACTCAGCCTGTCTGCCCTGCGCCCCCATGCTCCGCCCCCTATACTTCCCCTGCTGCAGAACCAAGAGCTTGGGCTCTGAAAATAGTTTGTGAAAATAAGGTAAATCGGTAACAGTTTGTGAAAGTTTTCCATCTGTCTACGTTTTCCACCACAGACGCTCCCAGGTGGTTGCTGAATGACCATAGCTGGTCCAACCAATTGCAAGTAGCAGCCTTCAGTTAAGACATAGGTGCCTGGAGAAATTGGTACATATCTTAATTAAAGCCCTGAGGACTGAACACAAACTAAGTTCAGCACACTCAGGGAAAGCAACTCAGGGTCTTTCTTCATTTTGAATGGCTATTACCAATGGGACCTCTCCGTGGCCACCAGATGTCAGTATAATGTAGGTCTAGCAGGACCCTGCCTCCAGACAATGCCAACCCATCTGGGAGAACCAGCTCTCAGACGTCAAAAAGCCCCAAGAATAAAGGACTGGCCTACACCTGCAAAATCATGGCGGCCTGTATTCCTTCTTTGCCACAGCGTGAGCAAGTGTTTGGGGAAGCCTGCTTCCTATTTTCAAGAAAATTCAAGAGAGATTTAAAGGACTGAAGAAAGCAGAAAGCAAAAATTTACCTATATGACCTCATTCAAAGATCTTAAAGTAAATATAGGCTTAAGAAAAGGTAAAGAAATCTGACGTGATCTGATATTCCAGAACCTTCTAGAAAGATGTTTGTGGCTATAAATGGTGTCTGTAGCATGTTGTTGATATTTTTAAAAAATAGGTTAAATTAGCATATATAATGTAATCCTTTTATAAAATGTACATTCTATACATTTTAATTAAAAAAATAAAAATACTTTCTTTTGTACAAAAATAATAAAGTTTTTAAAGAAACAAACTGTGTGGCTTCTCTCACACAAAGTTACACACATGGAAACATTTTTAAACTTCCTTTGTGGTGACAGGAGTTTCAGGTGGTCCTTTCTTGGTGGGTATCTCTTTCTGGAGCTAGAAAGGGGGTAGACCAGGTGTCCCCTTTATACCTTGTCCCATGTTTTTTTGACCTTAGATTTTTCTAGCCCAGTACAAAAGGAAAAGGTGCTTGAGAAAGTTAATTGAATAAGAAGATCAATAAGATTTAATCACGTCCCATAGAAACTTACACCCAGAGGGGAATAACACCCTCCCCCCATACACACAATTCTAAGTATGGTTAATGTTGTTCCTTTGCCTGGGATGCTCTGCTCCCTCCTCCTCCTTACTTGGATTGACTTATGCTTCTGAACTAGCATCTCCAGGAGGCCTTCTTGAGCTCCTCCTGTTGCCTAAGGGCACCATTCACTCTTGCACCTGCTTCCCTGTCCCAGGACCTTTGCATCGCCAGAGCACAGGGCTATCTGAATGTGCCAGAAAATAGGTCCGTGCAGAGCAGCCCGTTATCAGTGGTGGATGGGAGATGGTGATAAACACCCAGGTCTTCTCCCCTTGGCAGGACCCCCTGGGTCTCCCAGACATGCCCAGTGGGGTGGAGCTAGATGCTCAACAGTTGCAGCCATGCACATGTATGGACTCCTTCTCTTCTCTATCTCATCTCTCCATCCCCACACCAGTGCTACTTAGGATCACCTCCCAAATACACTGTTAGGTCAACTTCTTGTCTCAAGGGTTGCCTCTGGGGGAATCAAGCCTATAGCAGGGAACATTACTGTCCTAGCACGTATAGACTGTATTAGATATGCCCGTTTTCTAGTTTGGGTCCCCCCTGGGCTATGAGCTCTATGAGAACAATGGCTGTGTCTAAGTCCAGCTCTGTCTCTGGAACGTAATAGTTTCTCAATAATTTTTTATTGACCCCTTGAATCTCTCCAGAACTCCCTGTATAATTATTGGCTTGAAAGAAAGGGAGCTTGCAGATCCCAGACTTTTCTTTGCCTAACTAATTGGAGAATAGTTTTGCTCAAAATCCACTCCTGATCAGAAGAGGCCAACAAATTCTAGATTTGTTAGAGCTGTATTTTTTTTTCCTTCCTTCCTTCCTTCCTTCCTTCCTTCCTTCCTTCCTTCCTTCCTCCCTTCCTCCCTTCCTCCCTTCCTCCCTTCCTCCCTCCTTTCCTTCTTTCCTTTCCTTTTTTTTTTTTTTTTTTGTTTATCCTATCCAAAATCCTCTCTCTTCTGGGTTTGGATACTGATTCCCGCACATATCCTCCTGATAGCCCGGGATAGGAAAAGCCATGGTGGCAAGAGACTATGTCCATGAAGTGAAGACATATTGACCAAAAAATGAAATGAATGTGGGTGAACTTGTGTAACACACACACACACACATTTAGCACACAGTTAACACACACACACTTTTTCTTTTATTTTTAAGTAATCTCTACCCCCAACATGGGGCTCAAACTCACAACCCTGAGATCAAGAGTCTCACGCTCCACGTAGGAAGTCTGCCAGGAGCCCTCAAAACGTGCACATTTTTTCACATGAATGCTTTCCCCCACATTCTTTACTCCAGCTGGTTGCCTGGTGTCTGTGGTAGACACGCCCCTCTCCCTTCTGTAGGAGCTTCTCTCTCCACTTGGTCCCTTGGCACATACTCTTCCTTCTGCCTGGAGCTGTTCCCCGGGCAGTCTCCCCCATTCCCGTCACCTGGTCCTGGCCAACTTCTCCTTTGCCTCTTGGCTTACACACCTGTTCTGAAAATGCTTTGTTTATACAAAAGTCTGCAGAAGCGGGCCCACCCCAGAGTGCCCTTCTCCCGCTGGGCGGGGCTCTGTTGCTGACCTTGACCTTGACCCCTTGCATTAACCATCAGCTTCCTCGCTCTCTTTCCCACCAGATGGTTTCACTTTTCCTCTTGGTCATTGCTCAGAGTTTACAATAAACACCTTTCAACAGCATAATTCCTCCATTTCACTTTTTTAAATGTTACCAGGCCCACAGTTACAACTGTTGCTTTTCATCGTTCATTAGCTTTTATTTTATTTTATTTTTTTATTTTTTTAAAGATTTTATTTATTTATTCATGAGAGACAGAGAGAGAGAGATGCAGAGGGAGAAGCAGGCTCCCAAGGAGCAGAGAGCCCGATGCAGGACTCGATCCCAGGACCCTGGGATCATGACCCGAGCCGAAGGCAGACGCTTAACCATCTGAGCCACCCAGGCGCCCCATTCATTAGCTTTTAAAGATATTATTAAAAAAAAGAAAAATTTTAACACCTAGCTTCATTTTTGACCCATTTTCTGTTTCTGGAATTCTGCGTTCCTTCATGCACAGCTGTTTGCACCTGGAACCTTCTCATTCTCTGAAGAACTTCCTGTAATATTTCTAGTTGTTCAGGTATGCTGGTGACAAATTCTCTCAGCTTTTGTTTGTCCAAACATGTTCTTATTTCACTTTTCTTAATGATATTTTCTCTGGATGTGAAATCCTAGGTTGATGGATTCTTTTCCTGTTTTTTTTTTTTTTTTTTTAAAGATGTTGTTCCATTAACATAAGGCCTCCTTTATTTGTGATGAGAAAGAGTATTCACACATCTTATCATTGTTCCCCTCTATGTGCTGTGTCTCTTTTGCTCTGGCTGATTTTTTTCTTTTTAAAGATTTTATTTATTTATTTATTTAGAGAGAGCTTGCATGTGCGTGTGTGAGTGGGGGATGGGGGGAGACAGGGAGAGAGAGAAGCTCTAGCAGACTCCCTGCTGGGCATGGAGCCCGAAGCAGGGCTCGGTCAGATCCTATGACCCTGAGATCATGACCTGAGCCAAAACCAAGATGCTCAACCGACTGAGCCACCCAGGTGCCCCTCTCTGGCTGCTTTTAAGATGACCTATTTATCACTAGTTCTCAGCAATTTGATATCATGTGTCTTGGGATGATTTTCTTTGTGTTTATTCTCTCTGAGGGTTTGTGAGTTTGTTTTTCATTGAATCTGGAAATATTTTGGGCATTATTTCTTTTCATTTTCTTTTTCTTCTTATTGGAGTATAATTAGCACACAGTGTTATGTTAGTTTCAGGCATACAATATAGTGATTCAAAACTTCCATATATCACCTGGTGCTCATCACGACAGGTGCACTCCTTCATCCCCATCACCTGTTTCCCCCATCTCTCCACCCACCTCCCCTCTGGTGACCATTAGTGTGTTCTCTGTAGTTAGAGTCTGTTTTTCTTTATAAGATGTTATTTTTAAGTAATCTCTACCCCATGTGGGGCTTGAACTTATAACCCCAAGATCAAGAGTTGCTCACTCCACCAACTGAGCCAGCCAGGTGCCCCTAAGAGTCTGTTTTTTTGTTTTTTCTCTTCGTTTGGTCATTAGTTTCTTAAATTCCACATATGAATGAGACCTTGGTTTATGTCTCTCTCTGTCTGACTTATCTCCCTCTACGTCCACCCATTTTGCTGCAAATGGCAAGATTTTATTCCTTTTTTTAAAAAAATATTTTATTTATTTATTTGAGAGAGAGAGAATGAGAGAGAGCAATGAGAGGGGTTAGGGTCAGAGGGAGAAGCAGACTCCCTGCTGAGCAGGGAGCCCGATGCGGGACTTGATCCAGGGACTCCAGGATCATGACCTGAGCCGAAGGCAGTCGCTTAACCAACTGAGCCACGCAGGTGCCCCGATTTTATTCCTTTTCATGGCTGAGCATTTGGTCATTATTTCTTCAAAATTTTTTATGCTCTAATATCACTTTTCTCTTCCTCTGAGACTCCAATTATTTGTTTATTAGACCACTTTATTTTGTCCCACAGGCTACTGGGGCTGTCTTCAGTTTTCTTCAGCCAGACCCAACCAGTGAGTATTTTATTTTACACACTGCATTTTTCTGTTCTAAAATTTCCACTGTGTTCTTTTTTTTCATAGTTTCCATTTCTCTACTGAGATTTCTCATATGTTCCATCATTATGCTCATGTTTTTGCTTTAAGTCTGTGACCATAATTATAACCGTTGTTTTAGAGGCGTTGTGGGCTAATTCTGCAATTCTGGGATGTCTGGTCTTTCCCTGATGATTGACTTTCTCCCCCTCCCCCAGGTAACAGGTCACATTATCCTGCCGGTTTGCATGCCTAGTAATATTTATATTTTGTGCTGAGCATTGTGGATGCTAGCTTGTTAAGTGCTTGGACTATCTCATGTTCCATAAAGGGTGCTGAGTTTTGTTCTGGCAAGTAGCTAATTTACTTGTAGTTCAGCACGATTCTTTCAAGGCTTGTCTTTAAGCTTTGTCAGGGTGGGTGTAGAGTAGCTTTTACTCCGGGACTAGAGATCCGCAGCTTCTGAGGCACGCAGTTTCTGAGGTGTCAACTGAGTTCCCAGGGTGTTCCCTGAGATTTATGAATTCTGGCAACTTGGATCAGCTGTATCCCACTTTTTGCAAGTTCTGGAATCTCTATTTGGCTCACAGCATCCTGGCCTTGACACACCACAGCTCAGTATTCAGCCAGACTTAAGGGGGTCCCTCTGCAGATTTCTGGAGCCCCTTCTGTGAAGTTCCCTTCCACCTTGTGCTCTGTGTCATGCATTCCCATGGTCTTAGCAGCCAAACTGCTCCTCTCTACAAGATGAGTGCGCCCTGCTTGGGCTTGCCTTCCCTGGGCCACTATCCGGAAAGTGCCTTAAGGCAGAAAACTGGGGAAATCGTAGGGCTCGCCTCATTTCCCTCTCTCGGAGATCTCAGTCCTGCCGGGTCTGATGTCCAATATCTGCAAACTGCTGTCTCATATACTTTGTCTGTTCTTGTAGTTGTTTCTGATGGGAAGGTTAGTCTGGTCCCACTTACTTTCTCTGACCCTCTGCATGTTGAGAGAATTGCTCAGGAGACAGCGACAGGGATTTCAAATCTGTGCACCCCCAGCTCTTACCGAGTACATGCCCCCCATTGATGCCTGTGGGAGGGTGAACGATGGTCCCATCCAAAGATGCCCACAGGCTCGTCTCCAGAACCTGTGAATATGTTATCTCCAATGGCAAAGGGGACTTTGCAGATGTGATTAAGTTAAGGCTCTCAACACGTGTGATGACCCTGAACTGAGGGTCAGCAGAGGTTGGTGCGAGCCACTTTGAGGAGGGAGGAAGGGGCTACAAGCCAAGGAATGTGGGCACCAATTGATCCTGGAGAAGCAGGAAAACACATCTGCCCCACCAAGCTTCCAGAAGGAATGCAGCCCTGCCAACACGTTGATTTTAGACTCTTGACTCCCGGAACTGCGAGAATAAATTCGCATTGTTTTGATCCACAAAGTCATGGTCATCTGTTACCATAGCAATGGGAAACTAATTTAGTGCCTTATAGATATTTGTTCACTGGACTTAAGGGGAAAACATCCTGAGGACATGGAGGTTGTGTATACAAATGCCTTGGGGATAATGAGCTCACAATCCTCTCAGGTGTTTGCAGCTTTTGACAAGTTAGCTAGGGAACAAAGTGAGGATCCTAGGAAAGGGTCCAGAATGTCAACGTTAGCTGGGAAACAGGGTCTGGGAGGAGCGGAGCCCTTCCCTTGACACAGCAGTGTAAGGGGGGGAACTCTGTTCTGCATATTAGTGAGAATGGAAACTATTTTCAGATACATTATGCTTCAGAGATAAATTTAAGTGATTGGAATCAGCTCTCACTGAGCTGGGATTCAAACGTAGGCTCTTCTGACCCCCGAGCTCAGGGTTGGAACCACCATACAATTTCACCTCCCTAGAGAACCAAGCCCACAGGAGCCCCTTGGGGGTATTACTCCAGCTTTGCCTGATTGGCTGCTGAATCTAGTCCTTCCATTAATCCCCAAGTCCTTACACGGAGGAATAAGCCACTTGCCTATTATGCTTCTCAATTTTCCCTCCTTGGGAATGCAACCCAGCTCTGTTAATTGAAAAGAGTGATTTTATTCATACCACCAGCCTCTGCCTTCTCCAAACTTTCTTTTTGAGTATCCACTCTTCTGTAAGGAGCTAAAATACTCAACGCAGCAAGTGAATCCAAGAAAAGAGGCTTCGGGGCTCTTTCCAGGCTTACCTCTCTCTGCCAGGAATAGCTGCGGTTTGTTGCTGAAAGCCAGGCCCTGCACAGTTCCCTGTGAAGGCGTGTCCCCTTCTGTGAGGCCACACCTCCACGAGCTCTGCCCTGTGGTCTGCGGGTGGCGTGGGCTCTTCTGCCCATAACTGGCCGCTGCCCATTTTCATCTCCGTCCCTGGGCTACAAATTCGTCTTTGTCCACAATGATTTGACTCCCCAGCCTCAGTGTGATTATAAATAATTCTATCTGTTCCAGGACGGGTAAGTCAAGACTCACACTCTGGTTTTGCCATATGATGGTAATTATATCATCACATCTGTGTGCGCCGCCCGAGTTTAAAGTGAAGTGATAAATATCAGCTTGCTGATGCTCAAGACTCGTTCCTTGGCTCAGGGGGCTGTGTTTCTTCTCATCCCCCAGGAAACTGGTATCAGGCCAGATGTTCAGCAATTGTGGATGATTGCACGTATGATTCAAAATGCCACTTGGAAAAACTAAGAAGACCTTTTGGCATATCGGAAGTTGATCTTTTCTGACATAACTGAAAATAGGTGAGGGAGAGAAGGGTGCTGGGAGTATTTCCTGTTAAGTCACACAGACAAAATTAGTGCCAGGTGTGGCCAGAGGTCTCGATGTGGTTAGCTGTGCTAGGTGTTGCACTAACTTTAGAAAGCTTGTCATGTACTTTGACGGTAGACAGTAATGTTAATGTTCCCACGTGCCTGACTTGTAAACGCTTCGCTGAAGATTCTAGTAAGGGCATCTTACGGGGACCCATATTAATTTAGTGCTTCCTCCAGCAGCCAGGTGCTGGTCAGGTCCCAGGGCATATTTCTGACTAAAGTGAAAAGCAAACAGCTATTTCTAAGATGATCATCTTTGCTTGATTTATGTGAATTTCTTGATAGCATTTAAAATCAATTCCTACTTTGATTGGTATTAAATATTGAGTCCCCTCCAAAGGGCAGGAAGACAAATGGGAAATAGCTTATTTGAACACCTGATGGGTTCATTCCTAAATTTAATGTAAAAACATGATAATACATGTGCTCTTTCAAAGATTTATATTAAAAAAAATTTGTTTTTAGAGAGAGAGAGAGAGAGAGCAAGCTCGAGTAAGTGGGGTTGGGGGAGGGGCTGAGGGAGAGAGAGAGAATCCCAAGCAGGCTCCACACCCAGCGTGAGCCCGCCGCGGGGTTCGATCTCACAGCCCTGAGATCATGATCTGAGCCGACATCAAGAGTCGGATGCTCAACCGACTGAGCCACCCAGGTTCCCCTTGAAATTTGGAAAAAAGCAAGAGACTTGCCTCTGAAGGGTGACTCAAATGTATTTTTTCTTTATCCATTTGGACGGCCACCTCCACATGCTCCTGGAGGGTGCTCCCTGCAGCAGGTCTTCAACTGCCCCATCCTGCGTGAGCTCCCGGGGGGGATAAACGCTCCGGGTTCATTGGTTCATTCGTTCAGTAAGTACTAAGTACTAAGCCCCGGGGGGGATAAACGCTCCGGGTTCATTAGTTCATTCGTTCAGTAAGTACTAAGCCTCTGTTGGGTGCCATGCTTTGTTCAGGATGATGAACAAAATTCCCTGCCCACGTGGAACTTACATTCTAGTGGTTCTGTTTTTATCAGAGCAAAGAGATGTTCTGCCACACTTCCTCAGGGCCGAAATACTTCCCACCACATATGCTCTGGGTTGTGACTCCCCTTGTTCCTTCTGGTCAGCGCTCGCCATCCCTGTCACTGCCACCTCGCCATCCCTGTCACCGCCACCTTGGACCTCAGGCGTGCGCTGCGTGCAACAGTCGCACACAGGCTGGGTGGGTCACCGTCATCGCTGCGTGCATCATAACTGTGCTCACACGACTGAAAGCCCCTGCTCTCATTTCATTGTTTATTTAGGGATGTGTTCATTTGTTTCTTATCTTTATCCCCCATCTCCGTAGGCAATCATATTAAAGGAATGTGCTTAATGGGCATATTTAATTGAAGGTGATCAGGTGGGAGGATGGGTTGGCCTGGTGATGGGTATTAAAGAGGGCACGCTCTGCATGGAGCACTGGGTGTTATACACAAACAATGAATCATGGAACACTACATCAAAAACTAATGATGTAATGTATGGTGATTAACATAACATAATAATAAAAAAAATAAAATAAAACAAAAAAATAAAAAAAATTAATTGAAGGTGATCTTTTGAAAATGTATACTCTTGTTTGATGGGTGCATATTTTAATTTTCTGTAAACGATGAAGAATGTGGCCTCTTGAGCCAGACACCTGGATTCAAACCCACACCCTGCCACGTAGCATCTGTTGGTCTGGACTTAGTTACATTACCTTTGTGGGTCTTTGTTTCATCATCCATAGAATGGAGTTGATAATAGTAACCTGCACCCCTGGATTGCTGTGATGATTAAATTACTGAATACAAGTGAGGTCCTTAGAGGGGAGTCTGGTAGGTGGTCACCCCTCCATAGGGGTTAGTGACTATCATTACTAGACTGTCTTTAAAGACAGGCTGATCTTTGTATTCCCCACCAGACCGGCTCAGGAGTTCAGATCTCGCTGGAGAAGGTGTGGTTCAGCCACTGGACAGCAGGAAGTTTGCTGGTTCAGCCAGGCCGGAGCTGGTGGAGCCGCTGGGCGAACCGCCGGCCACCCCAAGGAGCACGCACAGGTCATGGCATGTGGCGGGGAGCGGAGCCCTTCAGGGCATGGAGCTGCAGGAGAAGGCTGCAGGAAGGCTGCCACCGGGCAGAAGCTGCAGGATCTCAGAGAGGACAACCCCCCTGGAGGTCCTCACTCCACCTAGACCCCTTCGATGCTGGAAGCAGCCGGAAGCGTCTTCCTTCTCCGCGTCCCTCCAGCGCCCTCTACTGAGAAAGCTTAACACAGCGCTTACTTCAAGGAGATGCTTGAAGAAATCCCAGGGACGGTCCCAGCACATAACACATAGAAGTGGGTGTGCGCTGTCAGGCTAAGTCAGGGGGCAATCACCCATCTGCATCGGCGCTTGGCCCTTCTGGAAAATGGCTAGAATATGTCCAATATTTTTTGAGTGTTGACTCTGTGCCAGGCACCGGGCTGGTGCTGAGGGGGCCAGAGGTAAAGATGGGCAAGGGACTTGTGCTCACGGGGCCCACATTCTAGGGAGGGAAGCAGATGAACTAATATACAAGAAGATATTAGGTAATGATCTCTGAGGGGCGGCATTGGACCTGAGGCGTAAATGTCAGGAAGGGACACAGGTGGGCGGAGGTGCGGAGGAAAGGCATGCCAGGGGCAGGAGCTCAGCCGGAAATGCTAAAATGCATCCCCAGAATTCCAAACATTCATAATGCACCAACCCTTCCCATTTTGTAGATAAAAAAATTATATGTATGAGCTGATAACTGAATCTATTACTTTACATATACTTATGGTTTATTTTAATGTGAGTTTTAAAAAAACCCACTTGTAGCATGTTGCCGTATTTCCTTGGAGATTCTTAGACTTTTCCGGGTGAAAATTTATGTGTGGCTCAGTTGCTGGGTCTGCCCACATGAGGGTCTGGGGTAAGAAAGAGGAGTGTCTTTTAGGATGTGGTCCCACCCCAGCCCTGACTTCTCAGAAGCAGACATTGCCCTGTTCTTCTTTCTCCGACAGCCTCCCTGGGGGAACCTGTCTCCGGGGAGACCTGTGACCTTGCGCTCTGACACAGGCCTCCGATAAATACTTTTCTCCTGGGAAGAGCGCACGATACAAACTCTCCCTCAGGCTCCTGCCATCTCTGCCATCAGATCTCGTATGCAGTCCATGACCACTTCGCAGACACTGGTCACAGACGCTGATGCAGTGCTCCGGGTCACCGTTGAGAGGACCGTACACTTTAATGTGTTACTTAGTCCCAGCCGTATCCGGGACAGAGAGATAGTTCTCTACAGTGCTGCCTTTGCATAAGCTGCAGGCAGATGGAAGAGATATTTGTGGATCCAGGTAGGGGATTTACCCTTCTATGTATGCTCAAGGCTGGTCCAAGATAAAGCAAAACGAGACCATTTTTGCTTCTTGCATGTGTGTGTGTGTGACCCAACGATCTCATTTTGTTTTCTGTTCCCGTTGGACTGACTTGTGGACACAAAGCATAAATAGCAATGGGTGAATGGATAAACGAAATGGGTCTACACCTATAGTGGAGTAGTACTCAGCCTTAAAAAGGAAGGGCATTCTGACACCTGCCACAACATGAATGAACCTTGAGGACACGATGCTGAGTGAAATAAGCCAGGCACAAAAGATGAATACTGTGTGATTCCACTTACATGAGGTCTCTAGAATATAGTCAGGTCTACGGAGAGGCAGAAGGTGAAATCGGAGGTGCTGAGGGCTGGGAGAAGGAGAAATGGGGAGGCAGTGCTTCATGGAGACAGAGTTTCAGTTTGGGGAAGATGAGGAGTCCTGGAGCTGGGTAGGGGGCTGGCTGCACAGCACTGTGGATTTCTTTCTTTTTTAAAAAGATTTTATTTATTTATTTGTCAGGGAGAGAGAGAGCACAAGCAGGGAGCGGGCAGAGGGGGAAGCAGAGTCCCCCCCCCCCCCCCCCCCCCCCGAACAGAGAGCCCTACGCCGGGCTCAATCCCAGGACCCCGGGATCATGACCTGAGCCGAAGGCAGACGCTTCACCGACTGAGCCCCCCAGGCGCCCCACGGTGTGAATTTCTTAATGCTACTGAACTGTACAGTTAAAAGTGGTGAAAACAGTAAGTTTTATGTTATGTATATTTCATCACAGTCAAAAGAAAATGGGAAGGGCGCGTGTCCTGAGGCTGCAGACTGCTGGTTTCAGCGGGGAGAAGAGGGGAGGAGTAGAGGTATCTTACTGACTGGGACAGCCTGAGGCTCTCCGGGGTAGCTCCTTCTCCAGGGAAGAAATATCATTTCTTAGTTGCCCACTCTGGCCGGCGTTATTTCTGCAAACGACTTTCTTCACATCCTCATCCCAATCCTGTCTGAGCATAGAGCTCCTCTTCTGCGGGGGAAGAGGCGTGGCCTTGCAAGTCCTCCCAGCCCAGATTTTGGCAGAGCAGGGGGGCTGGACATTGACGCGGGACAGAGCTGCTGAAGGAAACAGACGCTGCCGATCCTCGTGCCTCCTGCACAGTTATTGTCCAGGAAGGCAAACCCCACCCCAATTAGTGGAGCTTGCATGGGATCCTTCCTTCATTATTCGCACTTCTGAAGAACATTTTGCAAACGTAAATGGCAGTATTTGACAGATTGTATCTCTTACTGAATGCGTCTCGGGGCTGTAATTTGGCTGAGTCCTGAGCATGCTGCAATATGCCTCCCCCCAGAAGACTTCCCTGGGTTTCTGCCATTTCCCAGAATGTACATAAAGCAATGGCTATTCCCTATAATCGCATCCCTCTCTAACATTTACCAGTTAGCAAGCCATAGATGGGTGGCCAAATCTTCAGGATCTGATCGACTGAAACCACCCAAAGATCAAGTTTCATGGGGCCGCGGGCTGCCATTAGCTCGGATGTGGTAGATTATTTCGTGTTTGTTCTATGCAGACGTTGGTTTCCTCAGAAGTCTATGTGCTCCTAGAAGGAGTAAAAACAGCTAAGATTTGGGCCCCTGGAGCATCTGGAAGAAGAAACAGCCCCAAGTCACAGGTCTTTGACATGGGCAAGTTGCTATGGTATTTGAAGAAGTCCAACAAACGTAAAGTGTCAGTAACTCCAGTAACTGGCCGTGCGCCATCCCCCGCCCCGGTGTAGTAATGCTCCAGAAAATCAGGCACGAGGCCAGTGAGTTTCATGGGTCCAGTTCCCTCCGGTTTGAGAGCGGAGGTACGCTCTGGAATGAGCAACTGGGCTGCTGTAATTGGCCCATCATGGATGGCACACATTCTTCTTACCTGCTTTTCTTTATTTTTAATAGAATTTATAAAAACAAAACCCTCTGAAACCACAGCTCTTCCTTCCGATGCGTCCTGTTGGGCTTGGAGTCAGCCCTTGGGTTTGGTTTGGTCGGTCAGCTCACCACACGCTGCCTGCATCACGGCTCTGACTGTGGGGCGGTGGCACGTGGGTCTAGGCCCCCAGAGAGCGTTTTCGGAGGGTCTGGGTGGGGGCAGAGCCCGAGTTAGGATTTGTCCCTTGCAGTGGAGCCATGCTTTCCCCACCAGGGCAGCTCAGGTTGTGATTTGGCTGTTGTTCTTCCAAGCTTGCTTCCTGAATCCAGCGAGAACAGCCTAATGTCCTTATTCATTTATTTCCCGCTTTATTTCCTAGCCAGAGGGCTATCTGTTGTGTGCGAAGGATCCCTGACTGATCCAATATTGTGTAGAGACACACAGAATTGGAAGGCATTGAGAGGCCAGTTGGAAAAATGCACACCAAATTCACAAGTGTTTGCTTTTGGGGAGGGAAGCAAGAGAATCGAGTCAGAGTTGGTAAGAAGTGGACTTCAGTTCCATTTGGTCTATTTTGTGTTTCTTACTAAGCATCAAAACAAATACGATAAATATTGTTTAATTCTCTGTAATAGACTATGGGGGAATTTGTCATATTACATATTTTTTATTGTAAATTCAAAAATATGCATGGAACCACAACACAAAAAATTCAACACCTGAAGCCAAAGCATGCTTGGTGGCCATGGGCGGTGGTGGGCAGTGATGTGAGGGAAGTGGATAGTGAACATGTATCAGCACATGCCTTGTGCAGTCTACCACATGTGCACCCTTGATGTGCAGTGCGAAACCTGCACAACTGCATTTGGCAGCCCTGCATTAGCTAGTTGGCTGCAGGGAAGGATCCTTGTGCACAGGCTGTGGGAGATAAAGCTGAAACAGTAGACTGTCACTGGGCAGTGGAGCTGTGAGTACCATGGCAGGATGTTAAAGATTTCCTAGTGGAGGGCTGACTTCACCTAAAAGGTGGATGTTTGGAGAACGAATGAGCATCTGCACGCAGGATGACGGTGGGCAGGGCAGGGAAGCTGTGACACCAGCAGTGGCCTGTTTCCTGCTCGATTTCTCGGAGGAGGTCCCTTGGCCACACCCACAGACCCGGTAGCTGCTTCCGGAACATCACACACCCAGTGAATGTCTGCTCTGACCAGTACAGGCCGGGCTCTTTCCTAAATGCCAGCTCCTCAGCTGAGTCTCAGATGTGGCCGGACACAAAGCGTTTGTCCCAAAGGCCCCTTCTGAGGACTCACGTCTTGGTTCCTAAGGCATGAACCTCCCGGGCAGCGAGGAGCCGGGTTAGTGGGATGTTACTTTCCCATTTCACTGGTGAGGAAATTGAATCCACAAGGACCAAGGCTCGGGAGAGGACACATCTCGAAGCAGTAATGAAACCGGTTCAGACATGTGAAATTGCCGTCCCCAGAGATGACTTAGGGAGCATGTGGTGTCCATGCAAGGAGACAGCTTCTCTGGTAACTCCCCGGCTAGTCCCAGCTCCTCTTGTCCAGCTCATCTGGTCTCAGAAGTTCATATGCGACGCACTTCTGCTTCATGTTCATGATGCCAACGCAGTGATCAATGACCGTGTTAGGGAGGTTGGATGTCCTGTGGGTCTGACAGTCACTCCCAGGATTGCCCAGGCACCAGAGGGCAGGAGAGGGGCAGGGGACAGATTGTCCCCGCCAGCCACTGGGAAGATCCAACACCTTGCCGTCGGACTCCTGGCCTCCAGAGCTGTGAGAGAATAAAGTTCTGTTGTCTTAAGTCCCCCAGATTTTGGAAACTCTTTGGTGGCCACCCTAGGAAACGGATATAAGCAAGATGCAAGATTCTCACATGGTTTTAGGATAAAACCAAAGTCATCAAAGACAATGTGTGCTGTGGTGCTGCTTTGATGAGTGGGAGTAACTTTTATTCTCCAGCCACGGAGATTTCCCCGTGGAAAATGTGGAAGCCCTTCTTCGTCCCAGCCGATGCCCTTAGCAGAGGAAATTCAGGAGGCTCCTCGGGGTTCCCTGCTTCCGTGTCTGCTCTCCCCCTCCCATGAGTCTTGCCCCTCTCGGCTCTGCTGAAACCTGCTTCCGGCTGAGGACAAGTGTCCTGTGCTCCTTTCACAGGGAGGACATTCCTCCCCTGTGCTCCGGACCCCAGGGCTGTGCTAGTCCCAGCCCGCATGCCCTGGTGCTTAGGAGGCCCGCGCCTCCTTCCATCACCATCCCCCTCCGCGTCTCCTGTCCCCTGCTCTCCTCCAGGCTGTGCCCCTTGTTGTGGAGGTGGAGGGCCTCGGCCCTGGACGCATGGTCTTCCTCTGCACCGTGCAGCCCGGCATCCTCACTCATGCTAACCTCCCTCCTCCCCTCTAGTGGCCTCTCTCACCCCATGCCCATTTTCCCTCTCAGAGGTTGTCCTTCCTAGAACCCTCCCCTGTTCTTCACAGCCAAACTTGGTGGAAAATCACCTGCACCCATGGCTTCCATCCCTCCAGCCCCCAGTCACTGGGCGTCTGTCATGCCCTGAAATGGCTGCTAAATCCAGTGAATTCTGGCCAGGCCTTGCTCAGCTGCCTGCCCTGCAGCCCGTGCCACCGTGGACCTGACTCTCCTTAGAAGATGCTCATCCCAGGTCCTTGGCGCTCGCACTCCCGCCTGGTCCCTGTTGCCCTGTGCGCTGCTGACCCTCCATGCTTGTGTGACTTCATCCTCCTGCCCTCGGATGCCGAATGTCAGGGCTCCTCAGGGCTGGTCCAAGGACCTGTGTTCAATTCGCATACACTCCTGAACCATCTCAGGCATGTCTGTCGTTTCAGTAACAACCCATCCTGATAACTCCCCAAAGTGCATCTACATCCCAGACCTCTGTCCTGAGCTCCAGCTCCTGGGAGACCCCTCACCCACAGGACAACTCCAACTCCATGCGGTTGTTCCTTGGGTTGCTCCAACTCAAATGTGTGACCTCAAATGAAAATGAATTCTGGTTTCCTAAAGCTATTTTACCTTCTAGAATTTCTGTCTCTGGGAATACGGTAACGTCTTCTATTAAGTCGCCCAAGCCAGAGACCTGGGTGTTTTCCTTGACCATTCTCTCTCCCCCACTTCCCACATCCAGTCCTTCACCTCATGTTGCTTCTAGAAGTATCTCTGGAAGCATCCAGGTCTCTCCATTTCCTCAGCAACTACCCTCTTCCACCATCTTGGATCTGGATGATTACCACAATTCCTAATTGTGTTTCCAGACATGAGCCGTCCCAATGCACTCCAAACTGCAGCCAGAAAATTCTATCAAAAATGCAGATATGATCATGTCTCAATTTGCTTAAATCCTTAGGAGGCTCCCCTTGTACTCGTTCATGCTGTAGGATGCCTTCCTGTCCAGTGCCACCTCTTGTCTCTAGAACTCTGAGCCCTATCATGGTGTACTCCTCATGGAACATGGACATGGCAGTCATTCTTGTTCCCTTCCTCTCCTTGTCTCTCCAAGTGCTAAGCTAAGCCTTTGTCCTTAGATTTCCCCCTGTCTGGGCCACCTGGTCCTCCCTCTGCCTCCATCCCTTGTTGACCAAGCCAACTCTTATCATCCAACGATCAGGACTGACTTCACCCTCTCTCTGGAATGGTCCCCAATCCCTTGGGTGACGTGGTCTCACTTAGCTCTCTGTGACCCTTGCATGCAGTTTACAACGCCTCTTCACCTGTTGTGTCCCCCCTCCAATCTATCAGCTCTAATCTGCACCTGTTTTGTTCACTGTTCTCTCCTTGGTGATTAGCACATCACAGGTGTTTAGGAAGTATTTGTTCAATGAATGAATAAATGTGAGTTAAATGGGTTGAATACTGCATGGGGCTCATATCCAGCTCATTCAAAGACAGGTAGATAGTTTGACTATTTTAGATTCCTCATATAAGTGGGATCACATAATAGTTATCCTTCTGTGTCTGGCTTATTTCACTCAGCATAAACATCTTCCAGTCTCATCCATTTTGTCACATATGGCAGGATTTCCTTCTTTCTGAAAGCTGAAAGTAGGGTGATGGTTGCCAGGGTCTGGGTGGAAGGTGATGGGGGATGTTTAGCTAAAGATGCAAAGCTTTAGTTATACGAGTCCTAGAGACCCACTGTATAGCAGAGTGCCTACAGTGAGTAATTTCGTATTGCATACTACAGTATACTAATTTGCTGAGGGGCAGATTTTATGTTATGTTAAGTGTTCTTACACACAAAAAGAAAGAGGGCAGGAGGAAACTTTTGGAGGTGATGGATATGTTCATGATGTTAACTATGGTGATGGGTTTGTGAGCATATACTTATGTCCCAACATTAAGGTATGTATTAAATATATACAGCTGTTTGTAAGTCAGTCATATTTCAATCAAGTGGTTTTAAAAAATAGAAACCCAGGTAGACAGTATTATTACTGAGTGATAATGCTAAGCCTGTGCACATGGAGGTCAGGGCATCCTCGCTTCAGCACTCAGAAGGTCACATCAGGACTCCGCCTAGGGGCTGCTGTTCCAGGATAAGAGTCAGGGCCTGCAATAGCTCAGTTGCCTGAAGAAATGGTTCAAGTCATAGCTGGATGCAGGTTCCTGTCCCTCACGGGAAATGTCACCTTGTTTCACATCAAAGCATGTGCCAGCCACTGTTCAGGGAGATGCCTGGAGCCTTGCAGCACCAGCGCTGGGAAGGGGATGGGGCATCAGAGAAGACATGGTCTTGGCCCCAGTGAAGGGCTGACCTTGTCACTTTCAGATGGTGCTGTGGCCTGTGGGAGTTATTTGGGTGAGGAAAGGAGAATGCTGAAATACACTTTTAGGGAATTTAAAGACACATTGAAGCATTTTTAGGACATTGTTTAATGATGCCCCATGATTCTGTTTGGTGTACTTGTAGAAATATTCTCTCTGATCTTAGACAGATTTCTTATACTTTTTCACATTCAGTTTCCTCATCTGTAAGGTGGGGCAATTTCTGCTCTCCAGAGTACAGGGAATGGAAGGACACCTTGTCCCTCATATTGACTTGTGCTGGACACCTAGCTCTTCCCCAGTAACTGCAGAACAGCTCAGCACTGGGGATGGAGCCCACAAGTGCATGGAGTCCCAGGTGGTACCCAGGTTAGATACTTGCTTGTAGGTAGCACTGGGCCAGGCACCCCTTTGATATGCAGGGTATCTTAGCTTGATGAAATGGGATGAAGACCAACTTGTACTCAGGCTGTTGAGTTAATTGGCTGTAAACAGATTTCCCTACTAGTAAGGAGGTAGGTTGTAGACCCTGGAACCAGGCTGCCAGTGCTCCAAGATCCTCTGCCACTTCCCGCTGTGGTCAAGCAGTGTGTAGCAGTTTCCTTATCTGCAAACTGGGGAGATAATAATTTTGACCCCATGAGGTAGTGGTTAGATTTAATGAACTAATATTTGTAGGACTCTTGGAGCATGGACTGGCTCAGGATTAGCATGTGGTGGATATTAGCTATCATCACCATCATCACCATCACCACCATCACCATACCATCATCATCACCACCATCATCACCACCATCACCATCATCACCACCACCGTCATCACCACCATCACCACCATCATCACC
>NW_022589771.1:4553441-4569561 GCF_004348235.1 Phoca vitulina | reverse complement strand
CATCACCACCATCATCATTGTCATCATCACCACCATCATCATGTTCACCATCACCAACATCCCCACCATCATCACCATCACCATCACCATCATCATGATCATTACCATCATCATCACCACCATCACCAACATCACCACCATCAATTATCATCACCATCACCATCATCACCATCACCACCATCATCACCACCATCATCATCATCACTATCCACACCACCACCATCACCACCATCACCATCACCATCATTACTATCATCATCACCACCATCAATTATCATCACCATATCATCACCTTCCTCCTCATCATCATCACCATCACCACCATCACCATCATCACCACCATCATTATCACCACCATTATCATCACCTTCCTCGTCATCATCATCATCACCAGTGAAAGGGTGAGGAAATCCAGCTTATAGATAGCTTGTTGGTTTCCTACAACCACAGAATTGTCTTCCTGTCGCTTGGTGTGACTATTTCCTCAGGAGTTAAAGTAAGGTTAATAAATCACTGAAAAGCAGAGTGATGATTTAAAGGTCCCTGTGATTAGCTGCACGAGATAACCACTGACTCAAATGTTGTGTGGCAGGAGACACTGTGGCTCCAAGTCCAGCAGTAAAAGAACAAGAGACAGGTAGGAATATCTTGTTCAGGAAGCCCGAGCATCAGGATTTGGGGCCATGGCCTCAGTTGCATTTCTGAGCACTGAGCTCTCAAAACTTTGGAAAAGAAATGCGATACCCTGAAAGATGTGATTTTGACAACAGGTGTTTACGTGGATGCTGAAATTCTACATTGTGGTAGTTGTTTCCTTACTCAAAGGTGGTGATTGTTTTACTTACATAAATGTGGATTTGTGTTATCTTACTGCAAATGTATTTTGTAAAAAATTGCCTTGGAGGTAGGTCATTACATGAAAGCCATCCATTTGTATCTGAGCTTTAGAGAAAGCGTCTCCTCCCTCCCCTCATTTCTTTGCTTTTATTTTCCTTCATTCTTTTACTCTGATATAACAAAAAAGACACTTATTTTTTAAGTTAGATACATAATTTAAAATAAATTTATATATATGAATTAAACACATAATTGTTTTAACAGACTCAAACAATTGTTCTAATGAAGTCAAGCAAATTCACATTTAAGTAAAATGTGAGTTTCCCACCAAATCCTAACCCACTTATTCTCTGACTTCCCAGCTCCCTCACAGGTCTCCACTCCCCCTGGCCATAGCCACTTCTATAGCTCTCTCTCTCTCTCCCCACTCCTCCTCCTTCTTCTCCTAAGCCCTTACCTATCTACCTATCTATCAAGCCCAATGCAGGGCTTGAAGTCCTGACCCTAAGTTCAAGAGTTGCATGCACCCCAACATTTTCTTTCATTAATAATATGTTGTAATCTTTCCACATCATTGCATACACAACAATTGCATTTTTGTTCCTGGTACAAATACAAGTTATTCCCATTATCAGTTTTGGTGTTAACTGTTACAAACAAATCTGCCAAGAATGACCTCACATAGTTTATCTTTGCTCACTTGTGTTGCTATTTCTCTAGGATAGAAATGACATTACTCTGACAAAGTGTGTGCATGTTTAAAATTTTGGAACTGACACATTTTTCCTCTCTAAAATGTTTGTATCTGTTTATACTTTCACCAATAATATGTGAAAATGGTAATTTCCTTAGAGCATCACAAACAAATATTTTCAATCTTTAAATTTTATGTCAATCTCACGGGCAAAAACATTTTCATCTTAGTATGGCTTCAATCATGTGTTTGTTTGTGTTTTTGGTAAAGATGTGCAAATATTTTCTTCCAGCCTGCCGTTTGTCAACTTGGCTGAGTTGGAACTCTGTATCCCCAAATCTATCCTTGAATGATACCAGATAGAATTCACCAGGGGAGGGGCATCTGGGTGGCTCAATGGGTTAAGCGTCTGCCTTTGGCTTGGGTCATGATCCCAGAGTCCTGGGATCGAGCTCCTCATCAGGCTCCCTGCTCAGCGGAGAGCCTGCTTCTCCCTCTCCTCCTGCTGCTCTCCATGCTTGTGCTCTCTCTCTCTCTATGTCAAATAAATAAATAAAATATTAAAAAGAAAAGGATTCACCGAGGGAGTTTACTCGAGATCTGGGAGAAGAAAGGAGGCGTCAGTATTACTGTCTGTAAAGGTTGCTTCTGTAGACAAGAGGCAGACAGAAGCTGGCTCCAAACGTTCCTTGCTCTCCTCTGCTCCTGGTTCAGCTTATCCCCACTGACTGGCTGACTACACAACCTAGCATGAGCCTCCCTTTCTCAGCCTGACTGAGGAGCCAGCTGGATATGCTCAGCTGCTCAGAGTGCCTGGTGGCTGACTCCTTTGCTTCTCCAGCTTCTCCCTGACCACGCAGCCTGCGTCCTACCACAAATCCCTGACCCCAGAACGCACACAAAGGACACCTTTGCCATGCCCACACCATCTTTGTCACTTGGGTCACGGGTCTTCTGCCATGCAGGATTTTGCATTTTCAACACTCGACTTTGTCACCTTCTTTTATGACTTCTGGCTTGTGTCTTGCTGCGAAAGATCTCCTACACTCTAAGATTGTAGAAAAAAAGTATTTTCATATTTTTTCTAGTACTTTCATAATTTGTGAAAATATGTAGATCTCCAGTCCATGTAGAATATCAGCCTATGATATGTGGTAGAGATTCAACTCATTTTATCTACATGATAAGCCAATTTTCCCAACAACATTTAGCGAATGATCCATTCTTTCCCTACTAATGTGAGTTGCAAGCCTTAATTCAAAGCTCCGCTCTGCCACTTACCATGTGACCCTCAAAGCTCCCTGCCTTTTCCTGCCTTAGCTTTCTCCTTTGTAGATTGGGGCCATTACTGAACTCTGCTCATGGAAGAGCGGGCTATTGAATGGGCTGGTTCAGGGAAAGGGCCTAGAACATACTAATTTCTCAGTAAAGGGTAATTCTTCTTAATTCTGTGGTAATGAAGTCTTCTCATTAAGGGATATACATCTCACCAATTATTCACAACTTCCTTTATGTCCTTCCAGAAAGATCTGTTGTTTCTTCATATGTTCTGTGTGTTGTTGTTCAGCTTATTCTTGGATATTTTATACATTTGGTTGCTGTTGTGTGTGGCCTCTTCATTTTGTCACATCTTATAATTAGTGATTTGTTTTATATATATATAAATATATATATATATATACACACACACACTTATTTTTGTATATTTATTTTGGGTCCTGCCCCCTTACTAAACTCTGCTATTGGTTCCTCATAGTTTTTTTTTTTATAAAGATTTTATTTATTTATTTGACAGAGAGAGACACAGCGAGAGAGGGAACACAAGCAGGGGGAGTGGGAGAGGGAGAAGCAGGGCTTCCCGCGGAGCAGGGAGCCCGATGCGGGGCCCGATCCCAGGACCCCGGGATCCTGACCTCAGCTGAAGGCAGACGCTTAACCGACTGAGCCACCCAGGTGTCCCTGCATTTAACTTTGCTGTGAATTGTGCAAGACTGTTGAATCACAGATACGTACCTCTGAAACAAATAATACAATATATGTTAAAAAAAAAAAAAAAGAAGAAGATAGCAGGAGGGGAAGAATGAATGGGGGGAAATCGGAGGGAGAGACGAACCATGAGAGACGATGGACTCTGAAAAACAAACTGAGGGTTCTAGAGGGGAGGGGGGTGGGGGGATGGGTTAGCCTGGTGATGGATATTAAAGAGGGCACGTTCTGCATGGAGCACTGGGTGTTATATGCAAACAATGAATCATGGATCACTACATCAAAAACTAATGATGTAATGTATGGTGATTAACATAGCATAAAAAAAAAAAAAAACCAAAGCACTATTTTTAAGACCAAAAAAAAAAAACCTATTAAAAATTACATAGCTGACTCTCCCTCCTGGTGGTTTCTTTCCCCCCTGTATGTTTCTGTACTGCAAAGATGGTATAAATTTGGATCCCACAACTGTATGAAGCACAAGCATGAGGTTTTTTTTTTTTTTTAAATGAGTCACAGGGCCACCCGGAGCACTGGAGTGGTGTTCGCTTCCTTGCTCCTCAGGGGAAGTGGCCAGAGCATTTAGAATCCCATTTTCCCAGGCAGAGTGACTCCTGAGGGCGCCAGCCTCGTGCAGAGATCTCAGTTCTCGCTCCTCACCCCTCATGGTCATCAGGTACCCACCTCCCTTGGCTCAGCTTGCATTTAGTCCCTGGGCTCCCATCCTGGGGCTGATATCTGGGTCCTGTTGGCCACAGTAGGATCAGCTCATGCTTAGTACTCTGGCTTACAATTTCCCCCCATTTCTGGCCACTGATGGTTTCTCCTTCTTTATTTTGAGATTGTTGGGTATTTATTTATTTATTTAAAGATTTTATTTTTAAGTAATCTCTATCCCCAATGTGGGGCTCGAACCCACAACCCTGAGATCCAGAGTTGCACGCTCTACCGACTGAGCCAGCCAGGCCTCCCAAGATTGCTGTGTATTTAAAACCAAAAAACCTCCAAATTTTGTCATATTTAATCTAGCATTTCTCTGTGTTTTTGTATAGTGTGCGGGGGCAATTGTTCATATTGCCAGAAATTATTCCTCCTTTATCATCCTTAATGTTATGGTGTAAGCCAGACTTGCTAGAGGTTAGTCTATTTTGCTGGTCTTTGCAAAGAATTAGCTCTTGATTTTATTTATCAATCTGCTATCTTTTCAAGGCGGGGGGGACTTCTATTTTTTCTTTCTCTTATCTTCATTAATTCTTTCCTTAGGCTTACTATTGTTTTCACTTCTTGTGTTAAATGCTTAGCTCATTTATTTTTAGTCTCTATTGTTTTCCAATAAAGCTATACTCTTCTTTGAATTACTTATTTGCTACATCCAATAGGTGTTGAGAGCTAGTGCTCACATGACAATTTCCCCTATAACGCAAGAGCTATGTAGCAAACTGCTTTTAAGACGTCCAATGACTAGACTTTGGGGGGTGTTAATTTAGAGTATTTTGACATTGAGGTCAGAGATCATGCTCAGGTAAGATTTCTGCTGTTTGGAAAACTGCGAGCTTTCTTCTGTAGACAGCTTTCCTTTTTGACATGAGGGGAAAGGATGAGAAAAGAAGGAAGGGTGAACTTGGAAAGGGAAGGAAGAGCAGGAGATCTGGGGGAGATGAGTCTATCTGAGCTTCCGCTCGTGCTGGGATTTGGGTGTGGAGACAGAGAGCATGGTCAGTGTCACTGTGGGAGTGAGGGAGAGCCAAGGGCTCAGCTGTCTCCTCCCTCGCTTCCTTCTGAACTATAGGTTCTCAGCTCACATCAGTGTTCCTGGTGCCGGACGCGGTAGGAGGGCACAGACTGGGGCCATGGGGGGCGGTACCTGCTTTTCCCAGGCATGTGTCACTGGGCAAAAACCCCTCTTCCCCACTGTGCTCCCTGCTTTGTCATAGCGGGAAGGGGGAGGGAACTGAGCATGCATTCAACACACACCCATGCTCCAGGCACTGGGTGCTGGACGGGCCAGATCTGCCTGCCGCTGGGGCACACCTATAGCACCTGGCCAGCGATGCCCTACTTCAGGACCCCTAAGGCTCTGCAGAGATGAGAAAGGCAAGAACAAGTCAACAAGTCAGGCAGGGACTGAGAGAAAGAGCGTGGCATGGTCGGACGGGCCTGGGTCCCCATACCTGTCCATTGTGCACGGGCTGTGGGAGCGGCTGAGGGTCCTGAGCTGGGTCTTCCCACCTGTAAGGATCTGTACCTCATGCTGATGCAAGGAGTCCTTGGCATGAAGCACGCGCATGGTTAGCACCCTGCTTAGGACTCAGTACGTGATTGACGCTAATTCCCTTGACCGGGTGAGACCTCCTCACCTCCCCGCAGCACTGAGCGCTTCCGGCAGCTGCCACCCTGGGAAGGTGCCCCGCGTCCAGGACACAGCTTTCCCAGCTCTCCTGTCCCTGTGGTGCTCTCTCCCATCCTTCCCTGGCCCTGCTAGCTCTCCCGTCCGCTAACGGCAGCCCCGTTAGAGGGCCCCGTCCCTTCCCTTACCAGGGGGCTCCTGTTCACTGTTGTAACTCGAACCCGTGGTCGGAGGACTCCCAGTGGGTGTCTATGGTTTTGATTTTCCCCCAGGTCCAGCGCCCCGGGGCCGCCTTCCTGCCTGGCGCCTCCATTCCTGCGGTCAGACCAGCCTCCTGCTTTCCCCGGCTGGAAACCTCTGAGTCAGACACACTTAGCTTCTCCCTCTTCACATTTTCCACCCTCCCTCAGCTGTCACATCCTGTCAGGCCTGATTCTGCCGCCTCTCCCATCAGCTGTGGCATCTGGCCTCTCGTTTCCATTCCCATGACCATCCCTGTACCGCAGACCCTCGTTACCCGGCACGTGGACCCCGGCAGCTGCCTGCGCCCTCGGCCCAGCGCCCCCGTCTCTTCCTCTGCTCCCCGCTGCGCGCTGCGGCCGCCAATCTTTGTGAAGTCCGGCTCTGGGTCCATCCGAGCCTTGCTCATGGATTTCTAGTGGGTTTTCTTGGCCTCCTGGAAGTGGCCACATTGTGCACCTTTCCATTCAGGTCTTCTGGATTGGAGCAATCGCTGAGTCCAAGCTGTTCCTTCCCGGGTCTGTGGTCCAGCCAGACAGACTCCTCCCCGTTCTCCCGGACGCACCTCAAGCTCTCCTCGTCTGTGCCATTGTTCACCTGGGTGTCCTTCCTCCACTCTCCACTGTCCTGATTCTCCCCTCTCCTCCTGCGACTCTCTCTCCAGTTACCCCACGCAGCGACAGCGTCCTCCTCGGGTCTGCCCCGAACCCGCCTTGCACCTCTGAGAAGTCGGTGCGCTTGGAAGTCACCATCTTCAAGTCTGTAACCCGCCTTTGTGCCCATCTGGCTGTGGGAACTTGGAGAACTTGCTTTCCTTCACTGGATCTATCTACTCATCAACAACACGGTGTTATTTCATAGTGCTGTGGAAAGGATTAAATAAGATAACATCTAAACACAGGGCAGGAGAGTGTCAGTTTCTTTCCCTTAGGGAATCTTAACTGGAGTATGCATGCAAATAGCTTAGCCCAGAGCCTGCCGCTTGCTCCACAGATTGTTTTGTTGTGGATCTCCTTACTGTGAAGGTTGTGCTTTATGTCCTGTGGGTAAATAAGAGAGAAATTAGACCTTACTTGACGAATATAAAACTTTGGTCATGGTTATGAATATATCAATGTTTTCAAATTTGAATATTTGTTTTTGAATTGCTAACTTTAACTCTGCCTGAGTTCCTTGAAGTTTATTTTCCTTTAAAATCGTTGGGGTTGATGACGAGCCAAGCCCGCCCGCAGTATGATCGTAGCAAGGAGCCATAGCGAGGTCACTATCAAAGAATGAGCAAGTGCATTGCTAGAATCACACTGTCACGAAATGGTCACACGTTATTTAAAAAGAAATATCGATGTATGTAGGCTTAAAGGCATTTTTTTTGTCCCCGTGTACCAAATAGTTCTTATTCTTCTAAATTCTTGATTCCCAGGGCTAGTAGAGGGAATTCTAAACAAGTAACTGTTTGCTTTGAGGATGCGTATTATCTCAAGTTCATTTTAAAACACCAAGAATTTCGGGGTGCCTGGGTGGCTCAGTCATTAAGCATCTGCCTTCGGCCTCAGGTCATGGTCCCAGGGTCCTGGGATCGAGCCCCACGTTGGGCTCCCTGCTCCGCGGGAAGCCTGCTTCTCCCTCTCCCACGCCCCCTGCTTGTGTTCCTTCTGTCGCTGTGTCTCTCTCTGTCAAATAAAATCTTAAAAAAAAAAAAACCATCAAGAATTTGAGGGGATAACTGTTGTTATCAACTCGTCATCCAGAAGTCAGCAGCCTCCAACTCAACCATGACTGAACTTGTGGTTGGCAGAATAATGGCCCTCCAAAGACGTGCTTGTGCTCCCTGGAAACCACAGATACGTTACCTAACACAGCAAAAGAGAATTAAGCTGCAGATGGAATTACGGTTGCTCAACAGTTGACCTTAAGAATATCCTGGATTACCGAAGTGAACCCAATGTAATCACAAGACTCTTTAAAACTGGAAGAGAGCCAGAGCCTGAGAAGTTATGATAACGACCTCAAGACCAGAGTCATGTGCTTGCTGTCTTTGAAGGCGGAGGAGTCAGGTCCTGAACCAAGGAATGCTGATGTCCTCTAAAAGTCCCCAACAGAGTCTCCCTCAGAGCTTCCAGAGGGAATTCAGCCCTGTGGACACCATGATTTTAGTTCAGTGAGACCCATTTTGGACTTCCGGCCTCCAGAACTCTAAGCTAATAATACTTGTGTTGTTTTAAGTCCCTAAATTTGAATTAGTTTGTTATAGCAGTGATAGAAAACTCATACAGACTTTGATACCAGGACTGTGGTGCTGATGTCAAAAACATGTATTTTTTTTTTTAGAACTGTAAATAGCTTTGGAATTGGCAGTGGGCAGAGTCTTGAAGAATTTTGAGGAGTACGATACACGGTTCACAGAGATACGGATGTTTCAGAGTACCAGCGAGGGCTCACGAGGGAGTGAGAAACGTGGTGGAGAAAAAACGTGAATCATCGCGAACAGACTGTTGGTAGAAATATGGATGCTACAGGTGCTTCAGGGAGGACTCAGAAGGAAATGAGGAGCCTATCCCAGGAAACCGGAGGGAAGGAGAGCCTTGCTGTGTGGCAGCACAAAGCTTAATGGAACCTTGTTCCCATAACAGAGTCTTTTGTGTGAAAAGCAGAACTAGTAAAGAATGAACTTGCAGATTTAGTGGAGGAGATGGACCAGCAAAGTGTTGAAGGTGCAGCCTGGCTTCTTCTTGCTGCTTATTGTAAAATTCAAGATGAATGAGAGAAATGGAGAGAAGAAATGTTAAAAAGGATTCAGGACTTGTCGGTGTTGAACCTTCTCGTCCCCTCCACAATGCAGATGAAGCTAAAATGAAGGGATTTACCATTGTGCTCTAGAAAAAGCTCAGGAAGTAGCTGCACGTTCTTTTCTTTTCTTTCTTTCTTTTTTTTTTTTTTAAAGATTTTATTTATTTATTTTGACAAAGAGAGAGACAGCGAGAGAGGGAACACAAGCAGGGGGAGTGGGAGAGGGAGAAGCAGGTTCCCCACTGAGCAGGGAGCCCGATGTGGGGCTCGATCCCAGGACCCTGGGATCATGACCTGAGCCGAAGGCAGACGCTTAACGACTGAGCCACCCAGGCACCCCAGCTGCATGTTCTTTTCTTGATGTCTTCCAAAAATCAGAAGATCTGAGTATTCAGTCCCCCAAACATTTCTTTGAAGAGATTATGAGTGTGACTCACAAGTTCCCTCGATAAATCAGAGGACTTCTGGGAAGCTTGGGAACATGGCCTCCCTCACACCATCTCAACAGAGCGGGAACTGGAGGTGGGATTATTCAGGAAAGACCAGTGGATGAGCCTTTGTCTCATGGGATAAGTCCCCACGATATAAATGGGAGACCCACGACGTTCTTGAGAACTATATAGGAGTAAAAACGTGCCAGTTTGGACTAAAAACAAAAGACAGGATGAAAGGAGTGTTGTTGGTCCTGCAAAAGTCTACAGGCAGGGGACAGCTTGCTAAAACCACTCCAGCAGCTTTTCATGAAAAAGGAAGAAGGATGCCAAAGGGGTGGAACCAAGGTGGATCCAAGAACTGTGCAGGATTAATCCCAGGCTTCTGACCCAATGGAATTTGCCTGACTGGATTTCCAAGTTGATTGGGACCTGTGACTTCTTCTTTTCCCTCCATTTTCTCCCCTTTGACCTGAGTGTCGACGGCTGGTGTTCTTGCGTGTCCCAACGTTGTCTGTTGGAGCAGATAACTTGTTCTCTGGTTTCGTAGATCTACAGATGGAGGGGAATTTTGCTCCAGGATGAATTGCACCCAGAGTCTCACCCATACTTGATTTAGATGATGAAATTTGGGACTTTCCATCTGACAAGAGTTATACAGGGTTTTGGACTTGGAGCTGATTCTGTAACAGGTTGAGACTTTAAGGGGCATTGGGATGGGGGGTGGTCAATGTAATTTTTGCTGTAACAGAACTGTTATGGTAAAACAGGGAGCTGTGTGGTGTGAGATTAGGGAGAAGGGCAGACGCCGGGTGAAAGGGTCCAGATTTCATTCTGCATAAAGCGGGAAGCCTCTGTAAGTTGCAGCAGTACAAATGAGTGAGATAGAGCCAAGCAGATGGAATTTTGGAGGGAACAACACTCTGCATCCAGGCCTCAGTTTTAACCTTAGAAAGCAACAATCACTATTGAAAAGGAAGTGGCTGGAGTCTTATCTCGAGCTACTGGAATATTTGACTTCTCTAGGCTCTTCCTCCGTCTGGAATAGATGCTCTGGTCAAAGTACTGAAGGTCTCCCAGACAATAAGCAAGAACGCTTTAGTCATGGATCTCAAGAAAGGAAGATTATGTAATTTGATAATGACTATTAAGTGGGGGTCTGGAAGGCAGAGAACTGGGGTATTGGCTTCGGGTCCCTCAAACAAATGCTCCTGTGTTTGGCACGGAGAGCCACCTTGCTGGTGTTCATCTCTGCACGAATGGTGTGTTTGGCAAACTTCCCTGTCGTGTCTCCCTAGGTGTCAAACCAATTGATTCCTAGGACTGTAGTCAAACTTACAACTCCGGTATTGATCAGGTGAATGGAAACAGGTACCCTCCCAATGCCCCCAGCCTGTCCCCCACACTATACTGTCTCCTCCTGTCCTTGTGGTTGCTCTAGCTCTGGTCCTGCATATAACCTGCATGACCTGCCGAATCTCCATCTGAAGACTAAAGATGCCATTCATGTTCGAGGTGCCCCCAACCTGCACATGTCACCTTCCTCTGAAACCTGCTCTCACCTCTGTCCCCTGATTCCTTCTTAATGACTTCTCCACCCACAGGAACTTCCACATTAGAAACCTGAGCATTCGCTCAGTCTCCCTTTCTCTTTCATGCAGTGTGTTCAATGAGCCCCAGGGACTGCTAATTCTGGTTCTTAAATAGCTCTCGATTCTGAGCTCCTCCTTCCTCATCGCCACTGCCTTTGTTCCCGTCTTCACCATGCCTCGCCCGGCGCACACCTGCTCAGTGAGTGTCAGCCACTGGATCTCCCCAGCAGTCCCCATCCCACTCCTGTGGCTGCTCGTTCCTGCCCGCTGCTGTTCTGGCTCCAGTGGGGCAGCCCATCGTCTGACTCCGGCCACATGGATGCTAAATGGTGACAGCTTGCTCTGGATACTTTCTGCATTTGACTGGTTGGGTGAGTATCATTTTGTTGAATGGCAGGGCTTGTAAGACTTAAGCCCAGGGGATGTGGGCAGCCGTTCTTCCAGCCCCTGCAAAAGCAGGGGGGCAATCCAGTGGGCCAGAGCTGACACAGAAAGAGAAACTGAGACCAGCAGGCCCAGAGAGGGGTTCTGGGCCACTGAGTCCCCGGGTGTTGGTGTCACGACTGTGTCTTCATTTTTCCTTTCCACATGAGCCGATACATCCACCATGTCCTGCAAGAGTTTCATCTGTGCTTCTGTCACAGTATTAATTTGGCTGTCCCCTCACCATTCCTAAACAGCCCCTTCGTTCCGCATTACTAGTAGAGAAGGTTCCAGCTTGTTGGCCTAGCTTTTTCTCTGACCCCTGACTTCCTCTCTGCTCTGGCGTCCTTCCACACCATCTACTTTTACTTTACATCAGAGGAAGAAAAACAAGCAGATGATGGGTGTTGTCTCACATCTGAGCCTTTGTCAGTGCTCCCTCCCCGCCTGCTGCGTCCCTTCCTCAACCCCACCCCCCACCCTCTGCCTGGGGAGCTTGGGGCCCTTTCCTCTGTTGGCAAATCATTATTTCTTCAAATCCTGGCTCCCATGTCTTCTTTACAAAGCTTCCTTTGACCAGCCCCCACCCCCCAGGCCCTCAGATAAAATTAATGATTCTCGTCCGAGCACTCTCTGTGGCGTGCATTTCCTTCCTTTGTTGGACGCTAACTCCCTGGCTTCGCTGCCCGGTTCCCTGACGGGAATGGGGACTCCTTTAAGCAGAGGCTGTGCTTGAGCACAATGCTTGGCACGTGGTGCGCGGTCAGCAAACAATGACTCACTTGAGAATTTACTTGAAAAAGAAGATAACAAAGGGGCTTTGGCACGATTCCTGTGAACTCATGCTGACCCCAGGGGACCAGGGCTCTTTCCTCCGTCCCCTCAAAGCCAGTGTACCTGTGCCCCCTATAAGCGTTCGGGCGATTAGAGTTAACCCCACTGATCTGTAGCTTCCAGCTACCATGGTCAGTCTCCTGACGTCATGGACTCACTGGCTTCACTCAAGTAGCCACGGGGCTGTGATGGCCTGAATTGTGTCTCCCAAATTGTATGTTGGAGTCCTAACTCCCAGCACCTCAGAGGGTGACTGTATTTGGAGATGGGGTCTTTAGAGAAGTAAATGGGGTCACCAGGGTGACCCTACTTCAATCTGACTGGAGAAGAGGAGATCAGGACACAGGCACACGCACAGGGAGACCATGTGGGGACACAGGGAGAGGACAGTGTCTGCACGCCCAGGAGAGGCCTCGGGAGGAACCAGCCCTGCTGACCCCCTGACCTCAGACGTTCAGCCTCCGGATTGTGAGAGAACAGAGGTCTGTTGGTTAAGCCCCCCGTCTGTGGTACTCGTTATGGCGACCCAAGCTGACCAGTACCGATGCCCCGTGACTTCACCCCAATTGCAGGATCCTGGGTGGAGACTGGATCGGCTTGGGGATGTGGCCCATTTTGGGAGTTCAGAGTGTCTTACTGAACCCTCCTACTCCGGGCTTTCACTCCCTGCGCGTCTTCAGTCTGCTGTTCTGGTTTGGCCACAGCCACAGCTAAGTCTAGTGGGCTGCTCTTGTGGGCAGGTGCTTCCAAAGCACATTATCTCATAAAATCTTCCCCACACATTCTACGGCATAGATCCTATTATTGGCCACGGTGTAAAGATGAGAAAATGAGATCCAAATAGAGCCAGGGCCTTGCCTTAGGTCAGAGGAAGGAGCAGAGCGGAGCTCCAAACCCGGTGTGTGCCCTGTGTCCTTACCGATGGCAAATATTGATTCTCCCTGGAGCTCAACCCGGAAGGAACCTATTCGTTGTTCCTCGTGCATTTATCGAGTGCTCTCTATATGGTCAGCACCAGCCTCACCTACCCCTCCTGGATTTTCTCCTTGACCACCACGGCTGTATGAAAAACAGTGGTTAGCCTCAGGGTTCACAAGTGCTCATTCTGTTCTGTTGTCTCTGGGACATCACTCTTGCCCACATGTGTCACAGTTGTGGACCTTTCCTGGAATGCTGGTCTGGTTTGGGATGTCCCCTTCATCTGTTGGATGTGGCTTTCACAATCTGTTTATCCGCGAGGCTGGAGGATGGTGGTCATACATGCCTCTCATTCCCGTGGGGACAATCTGGGGCTGCTTTATTCAGCCTCTTCATCCTTTGGAGGCTTTTCTCTGAGCTTTCGTGGCACCTCTGCTGTCCCATCCTCTTGTAACCTTACTCATGACTCTGTGTCTCTCTTGTGTCCTGGAAGAAATTGCCAAGGCCTAATGTGTCCATCTGTCCAATGGCCATGGCACCTTCTGTCATTCTGGCTCTGGCAAACTTCTGCCAGGACAATTCATAATTTCTTCTGTAATGATTGCTTTTCCTCTCCATGTGGCCTCTTCAGTTGAACCGCACTGGTGTTTGAGGCACTGTGCTCCCTCCTGCCCCAGGAACTTTGCACATGCTCTGTTCTCTGCTTGGGATGCTTTTGCCCCCTCTCTCCTACCCCACTCATTTCCTGAGAGCAGTTTTCCCAGATTATTGGGTTCCCCACATGTCAGGAGTTGAATTGTGTCCTCCCCATAAGTCATATGTTGAAGTCCTCACCCCTCTACCTTAGAATGTAAACTTATTTAGAAAGAGGGTCACTGCATTAGTTAAGATGAGCTCCTGCTGGAGTCCTTTGAGTCCCTAATCCACCCATATAACTGGGGTCCTTATAAAGAGGGCAAGTGTGGACACAGACACACACACGGGGGAGGGGAGGGGGAATGCCACATAAAGATGCAGGCAGAGGTGGGGCGATGGTTCTACAAGCCAAGGAACACCAAAGACTCGGGAAAATCCCAGAAGCTGGGGAAGAGGATGGCATAGGTTCTCCCTCACATCCTCAGGAGGAGCCAGCCCTGCCCACCTTGACTTCCGGCCTCCAGAGCTGAGGGACAACACATTTCTGTTGGTTAAGTCACTCATCTTGCTGTCCTGTTACAGAACCCTGGGAAAATAATACACCATTTATAGGTCTCTCTGTCAAACTATCCTTCTGCTTAAGCATGACCATGATTATAAGAATTTATTGAATGTCTGTGCTTTCTGTTGGATTCTAACGACCATAAAGGCAAAAATAACATCTATGTGCTGCCAGGTATTCATAGAACTCAGCATGAGGCATAGTGTCTGCTCAAGAGTTGTCCATGAATATGTGAAAGAAGGAAAGAAAGGAAAATAAATAGGAGGAAAATCTTTAAAAATTATTTCCCAGTTAAGCATTTTTTCTTTGAATTAGGAGAAATGCTATTATATTTGAACTTAAAGATTTCCATTCAGTTCAGCTCAGAAGTCTGCAGTGTTCCACAGGAGCAAAGTTTGAGGACCACTACTCCAAAAAAGATGTATTGTTTACTTTCCAATAACCCCCTTCATTTTCATGTTTCTATCCATGCTGTTCCTTCTGCCAAGAGTTTTCACGATTCCTGTTTTCCATACCAAATTCTACCCATCCTTCAGAACTCAGCCTCAGTGCTCCCCTTCCCTGCCATGACGTCTTCCTTGATGCGCCATTGGAATGGTCTCAGGTATATTTTGCCTCTAACGCACCTGAGCTGTGTGGTACAGCACCATTAGAAGCAGAAGCTGGGAAATGCAGCCCTCCTATGCGTTTAGAAGGAGAGAGACATTGCTTTGGTAAATAGTTTAGCCAGTTGTGGTCCTAGTTGTTTCCAGATGATTCTGGCATGGCCTCATGGTGGGGTTTCTCCCCACGGAAAATCACTGTCCCAAAGTGGATGTCATCTCTCCCTCCTTAAATTCCCAGACGAAGTTTTCTTAGCCATTTTCTGATCAGAACGATCACTTCCAACCTTCAGCTGTAGTGTTTAGGTATATGACGTAATTCTCCTATTTGAGAACAACGGGGCACATGTGAATGCTTTGTTGTTATAGGTTCTCTCAACACGGTAGCCTTGTTCTCTGCAGCCAGGGACACGTGTGGCCACATGTCACATTCACTTGCTTAGCCATGTCATATTTCAGATGTGTTTTCATGATCTGACCCAAACCATATACCCAAACAGTGCCTTTTCTGATGAGCTGGAGCTGAGTAAAATTCCGAGAGACTGATGGGTATGAAGGATGACAGGGTCAAGCACAGGGAGCTGGCACCTGGGCTACAGGAAAGCATCTACAGGGAGGGCTGGGTCCATGTCCTTTATGCTCTCTATGTTGCTTAGTTTTTCTACGCAAGTATTTCTACAGTAATACATTATTTCATTTTATTTCATTGAAGTTACTCTGCTGAGATTGTCATATTTGTAATTACAATGTGTGCATGGAAAGAGAGAGAGAGAGAGAGAGGGAATGCACGCAGGAGAAGAAAGAGAGCCTTACATACTATTTTGTGAGTGTCTGCGGGCCAACGTGAGGACGGCCCTGCTTCCGTAATCAGCTAACTTTTGACTGATGTGTGTCATTGAAGTCAGCTAGACTGATTATAACCAGATTTTGGTAACTATCCATTCAGTAGGCTGGCCAAGAAGCCTGGATTGATAGCCAAAAGCTACGTCAATGCTTCTGGAAAAAACGTTTTATTTCAAAAAATGCTTTCTTCTGGGAAAACAAAAAGGAGATGCCCTATAATCCTATTTCTATTCATTGCCTAAAAAGTATCACCTTTTCTGTTGACCTTAGAATTACAAACTTGGGTGCTCCCGATGTTTATAGCAGCAATGTCCACAATAGCCAAACTGTGGAAAGAGCCAAGATGTCCATCAACAGATGAATGGATAAAGAAGATGTGGTATATATA